>NC_081409.1:635501672-635665597 GCF_030272615.1 Cryptomeria japonica | reverse complement strand
GAGAGAGAGTAGGATAATGAGAGGGGGAGGGAGAGTGGGAGAGAGAGTGGAGATTGGGAGAGAGGCAGAGGGAGGGCGAAGATGGAGAGAGAGAGAGAGAGAGAGAGAGAGAGAGAGGGACATGGAGAGAGAGGGAGATTGGGTAAAGGAGAGAGAGAGGAGAGAGAGAGAGAGAGAGAGAGAGAGAGAGATAATATGATAAGGAGAGGGGAATGGAGGAAGAGGGAGAGAGGGGGAGAGGGAGATTGTGAAAAGGAGAGGGGGAGAGGTAGGTGGAGGAGAGGGAGATTCGAAAAAGCAGAGGGGGAGAGGGAGAGAGAGGGACATTGGGAAAAGGGGAAAAGAAGAGAGAGAGAGAGAGAGAGAGAGAGAGAGAGAATAGGATAAGGAGAGGGAGAGAGAGGGAGATTAGGAAAAGGAGAGGGGGAGAGGGAGAGGGAGAGAGTAAGGAGGGAGAGGGAGAGAGGGAAATTAGGAAAAGGAGAGGGGAGAGGGAGAGAGAGGGAGATTGGGAAAAGGAGAGAGGGAGAGGAAGAGAGATGGAGATTGGAAAAAGGAGAGGGGAGAGGGAGAGAAAGGGGGAGAGAGAGAGAGAGAGAGAGAGAGAGGAGAGAGAGAGAGAGAGAGAGATAGAGAGAGAGAGAGAGAATAGTATAAGGAGAGGGGGATGGAGGGAGAGGGAGAGAGGGAGATTAAGAAAAGGAAGAGGGGGAGAGGGAGATTGGGAAAAGGAGAGGGGGAGAGGAGAGAAAGGGAAATTGGGAGAAGGAGAGAGAGAGAGAGAGAGAGAGAGAGAGAGAGAGAGAGAGAGAGAGAGAGAGAGAGAGAGAGAGAGAGAGAGAGATAGAGAGAGAGAATAGGATAAGGAGAGGGGGATGGAGGGAGAGGGAGAGAGGGAGATTAGGAAAAGGAGAGGGGGAGAGGGAGATCAAGGGAGAGATGGATGGGGAGAGGGAGGGGGATTGGAATAGGAGAGGGGGGAGAGGGAGAGAAAGGGAAATTGGGAAAAGGAGAGAGAGAGAGAGAGAGAGGAGAGAGAGGAGAGAGAGAGAGAGATGAGAGAGGAGAGAGAGAGAAAAGATAGAGAGAAAGATAGAGACAGAGAGAGAATATGATAAGGAGAGGGGATGGGAGAGAGAGGGAGAGAGAGGAGAGAGAGAGGGAGATTGGGAAAAGGAGAGGGGGAGAGGGAGAGGGAGAGAGAGGGAGATTCAGAAAAGTAGAGGGGGATAGAGAGAGAGAGAGGGAGAGAGAGAGAGAGAGAGGGGGGGAGATTAGGAAAAGGAAGGGGAGAGGGAGAGAGAGGGAGTTTGGGAAAGTAGAGAGAGAGGGAGGGAGGATTGGGAAAAGGAGAGGGGGGAGAGGGAGGTAGAGAGGGAGATTGGGAAAAGGAGAGAGAGAAGAGAGAGGGGGGACGAGGGGATAAGAGAGAGAATAGGAGATAGGAAGAGAGGGGAGAGAATAGGATAAGGAGAGGGGGAGGGAGAGAGAGGGGAAGAGGGAGAGGAGATTGGGTGAGAGGGAGAGGGTGGTGATGGGGAGAATAGGATAGAGAGAGAGAGAGAGTAGGGTCAAGAGAGGGTGAGGGAGAGAGAGAGAATAGGGTAAGATAACAAGAGGGGAGGGAGATTGTGGAGAATGAGAGTGAGGGGGAGAGAAAGAGAGAGAATGGGGATGAGGGTGAGAAAAGGATAGGATAATACGCGCACACGCTCGTGCGAGAGAGAGAGAGAGAGAGAGAGATGAGAGGAGAGAGAGAGAGAGAGAGAGAGAGAACGAGGAAAGAGAAGGGGAGAAAGTAGGAAGAGAGTGAAGTGTGAGGGGGAGAGGAGGTGAGGGAGGAGGGAGAGTCAAGATGATAGAATTCAAGGAGGATAATTAGGCCAGAATAGACAATACGGTGATGCAGGGCAGGAGGGAAGACAAGAGAGAGGGAAAGAAGGGAGACATGCACATATACAAACATATATATATATATATATAATATATATATATATATAACTATAGATATTAATATATACATACATTAACACATATTATATATGTATGTCTGTACATATGTGTAGAAAATGCTAAGTTTACAAGTATACATTATTATGTCTTCATAACCCGTACGAGTTTTGTGACACACAAAATAATGGTTTTAGTTCTACATAACTTGTATTTAATAACTTTACACGTATACATTATTATGTCTTCATAACCCGTACAGGTTTTGTGAAACATAAAATAATGGTTTTTGTTCTACATAACCCATATGGGTTATGTAGAACTGAATAGTAAATTTTTTTTTCAAAACCCATGCGGGTTATGAAGAACTGTGAATAGTACTTTTTGTTTTTCAAACCCCATGCAGGTTTTGGCTTGGTAAGAGGGTTGGAAAATGACCCTAAGGCTTGCAAGCCCATTTTCTCCCCATTTTTGTCCTTTTACATGTTTTTTCATATTCCAACATGATTTCTCAACTTTGTCATCATGGGTTTTACAAATGATCAAGTGGATATCTTTAAAATTACCACCATAATCTCACACGTCTTCTCAATTTTCTGACCATATAAGTTTTTCTATTTTTGGACAACATTAGCATAGTAAACTTTAATTTTCTTTACCAGTGCCTTCACAGTCCTCATGGACATATGTCTACCATTTTTTTAATAACTTTTGATATACTTGACCAAATTGAAAATAAATATATATTATTGTTCTACACTAGATTCTATACACTTTTTAAAAAAATAGTTTTTATTTTTTATTATTTTGATGCAAGTTATGCCCAGCGCACAAACACGTACCAAATTTTCAGGATGCAGTCACTTCAAAAAATCATATAAACAAAAATACTCAATGGAAAATTACAAAAAAATACACAACTTCTATATCTCACTCTTACCTATCATCCTACCAAAGGGTTTTACAAACTAGTAAATCTAACTATATGTTTTGTGTAGTGCACGAAAATAGTTATGTTATATTTTTCTGAAAAAATCAGGAATAGTTTTTCGTGCGTGAAAGGTTTGACCCTCTTAATATTATCCAATTTTAAAAAACTTTAGTATTTTAAAAACTAGATTCAGAGCACTACAATTCTTATTCTTTTCGCAACTCCTAGTTTTTAGTGCATGACCTTCAAATATCTCTTTGAAACTCAGTTTTACGTATTTTTAGGAAAAAAAACAGCCACTTATACCCCCCTTTTTGTTCACCATCTTGGTGCACTTACCCATTTATCATTTATTTTATATTTTATACTTTTAATTTTAACATGTAAATTTATTTGTAATCATAGAATTAAATTAGCATTACACATTTATCAGATATTTTAGGGTCTAATGTGATAGTGTGGTGCATCATTGATCATACCACCTACACCATATAACATACCTATTGGTCCTATTAATTGTGCTACTATTTTTACTATGGTACATTGTATCATGTTTTAAATTTCAATTTTACAAAATAAATTGTTTTTTATTAGGTTAGAAGTATTTTTAAAGGGCCCTGAACCCTTGTACAAAGAAGGAAGGTATTTAGCACAACAAATTAGAACATAGTTTCCATTGCATAAGGACCAACAACTCGGGAAAAAACACAACTCACATACCATCAAGGGTTTTTAAAAGGACCCAAAACCTTCAAGGGTGTTAAAAAGGCACCCAAACCATTACTTCCTAGAACACAATATCAGGAAAGACAAAAAAGGGATGGAAGCTAGACTATCCATCTACAAAACCTCTTGAAAACCAAGTGTAAGAAGAGGGGGGATTTTCCCAAGGTTCCCCAAACCTGCAATAAGGGTATTGAAATGGCACCCTTAACCAACCAACAAATTATAACCTAGAATGACCAACAACAATTCAACTTCTCACCTGCAACACTTCTCTCCATCTCAATAAAAGAGGATCCCACCTCAATAGGAGCAATATAGAAGAAAAAAGATAGAGAGGCAAACCAAATAGTCCACAAACTAGCATCTGAACAACACTAGTTGGAAGAATACCACATAAAGTGCCCACCAACCTCCTTCCAAAATCATATCCCAACCTCAATATGAAAAGCTTCCACCTCAATAAGGAATAAGAAAGAGAGTAGCAAGAGAAGACTATGCCATTCCTTCAACCATGTAGCCATCAAATACCCCACCTCAATAGGGGCAACCTTCACCCCAATATAATCCATATTGGTTACAACCTTTAGGTGATCCCAGAATACTGGGTTACACTTTTTGGTACATCCTAATTTTCACTAAAATGATTCATTTTTTAGAAAATATAATGATTTAAGCTTTAAGAGGTCCCATTTGAAGTAATTAATTAAGGAGAGTTAGATCAAAGGCTCTTAGATCAAAATTTATTGGATAGAACCTCTCTACTTATAAATCATACCTGCAATGGAGTCTCCTTCACACCTATCAAAATGCTAATAAAAAACCACTTTTACATTAGCTCTTGGGAGGTCAAATCAACTCATTTAGTAGTTTTTTTTTTTTTTAAACATATTTAGCATTTATTATAAGCTTTCCAAATAGTATAATTTTTAATATATTTATGTTTTATTTCTTATGACTGTGGGGTTTTCATCGAACATTAAGGATTGTGTTTCACATGTGAAAAAATTAAAAAATAGAGAAAAAACTATAAAAAACAAAATTTCCCTAGGTATTGATATCCTCATTTCAACACAAAGAGAAGAAGTTAATTCAAATGCATACAAAAGAAGTTATGCATTACAGAATACTCCTCTGTCCAAATTACAATTACTTTGTCTTCAAAAATATATGTGTAACAAAAAATTATGAAAAAATATCCCTTCACTAGATATTGGTGTGACAATTCTATATTTCTAAAATTAGAATTTCTTTCTTTCTATAAAAAATGTTATGAATTACTAGATAAATATCACTTCTAAAAAATGTTGATTATTGTAAATATTGATTTATTAAAAGTTGCATAACAATATGAACAATTAATTTTTATTTTTATTTTTTAAAAATTATATTTAGAATCTATATGAAAAATTCACAAATTAGTGGTTTACTTCATCTTCAAATTCTTAATAGTTTAGGTGCTATAGGTTTTAGAAAGTAAAGATCTTATGCAAAATGCTGATTTAAGTGTCATGTTTGGCCAAAAAGTGTAACCTAGTATTATGGGATCACCCCTTCACCTCCAAAATAGCCATACTAGGAGGAGCCCACCCAATAACAGCATCGGTCCTTCTGAAAGAGAGAGGGATAATCAAATCCCTGTCAAAACCAAACCCTAACAAAAAATACACAAAAGCCAAAATGGGCCCTTGAAAATTACTAGCATCCATTTGGCCAACAAGAGGAACACCAACAACAACACACTCGAAAACATGAAGACATCGAATAACCAAATCAATGGAATACACAAAAGTCGAGCAATAGCAAAAACTTAAAGGACCCTTAACGATCCTGACAAACAAGGCTAAGAACAAAAGTACCATAGCCCAAAAAGACAATGAAGCACCACACTTCCACTCCCAACACAAAGAGAGAGACCCACTAAAAATCCCTAAAAAAAGGAACTTCCAACAGCCACAGAGGGACTAAAAGACCAACCAAGTCCACCTTCCACCCCTCAACCACCAAATAAAACAAGAACAAGGCCAAAAGAAGCCTTCTAGCTCTCATCAACTAGGCCAAGATCATCCCACAACAAACCGAAGAAGACAACTGAAAGCCCCAAGACAAAAAATAGAGACCCAACGCCCCCGCCCCCAACACATTAGAGAAGCGAGGGCCAACAACAAAAACCAGAGTAGCCCCAAAGCACTCGGAACCTTGTTCACACCCAACAAACACCAACTAGACACAAAGCTCCAGCAATAGTTGTAAGGCCAAACTGCACCCCAAAAAATGCCAACCAATGATGAGGCAGAGGCAAAACAAATAGCACAAAGCCCACCTGAGGGGAGAAATCCCACACCAAAGGGAGAAGGACCAAGAGCCTTTGAACAAGGGTTGAGGGCATCCATCAAACCCTAGATTAGAGGGAAGCATCATACCCAAACATTTCCAAGGGCAACCCAATGCAATGGCCGCAAGTCCAAAATCCTCAAATGAAAGCAAAGGCAACAATGGAGACAACCGGCCAAAGCAGCCTTCCTCCCCAACATCGTCATCCATCTCATCATCCCCTGCTTGACCCTCAATGTCAAAAACCCTCGCCCTCCCACTCCCTCTCACCATCTACGAATGTGTTTTATCATTTTGAGACATATTAGTTTACAAAATATATTATTATTGTTTATGGATACTTGAGTTTCTCAAGTAACAATATTATTATTTTTATAGATAATGATTTTAGCTATTCCACATAGGATAGATGTGGGTAGCACAAATAAGTGTATCCTCAAAAGGTAACTTTTGATTGATAACATGTTGTCTGACACAATAATAATCAACTATTCCTTATAAATTTGATCTTGACATTATTTGACCTTCAAAACTAACACACTATTAGAAGAATTAATCATTTCCAACCAACAAAAAAATTCTCATAGAATGACCAAATCTACAATATTTGACAATGACTAACCACTATAATACATGAGTGAACAACAAGTTGCATGATGACATAAGATAACATGCAATGTGGCTACATAATAAATCAAGATAACATGTAATGTGGCTACATAATAAATCAAGCAGTTTTTGGCACATGCACTCAAAAAAGATGTAGGGGATATGTCAATAGGAAATAAAATGTGTTAGGGAACCAAAAGCCACCTAATATAATGCAACAAGCTTGCATGTTTAAGCTAGTTCACAATGAACTGCCACAACATGTGATGTGTGCAATAAAGCTCACACATAATGAGTATAATACATAATTTTATGTCACGAAACATTGTGTCAACTTGAGGTACTCCTACATCACCATTTCTTCCTATGATTAAGAACATTGATTATGCACTAATTTTAGTTTATTGGAGTGTGATAAGGAGTATGAAAATTTAATATTATATTTCTAATCTACTTCAAAAGCAATTTTGGTTGTATCTATTAATAAATTTTATTGTAGATCAAGGTTGGTCACTAGATTGAAAATTTTTTAATACTATGAATTTTAGATAAATACTAAAACAAAAATCACATCTTCCTACCAAGTGAATTTTGATTGGAACTTGCTATTTGAAAGTTTCAACTGTTAAAATCCAATTTTTGTCTCATTAAGAGGGGCTCATTACTTTGCAAGATTTATTTTTACCAAGTTTGCTACTTTTTATCTTTCCATAAGTTTTAATCTCTTTTGAATCCATCCATATCAAGTGCATTTATAAATTCTTCCTTTTTCAAAACTATGTTCAATAATGGTGTTATGTAAAATTGCTAATTGTATATTAGGGGGTCCCACCACCATCCTTTCCATATTCTTTCTTAACCTTTCTATATTGAAGTATGAATGTGATTCCACATTAGCCTTTTAGTGTATTTACTTGTTCTTGGAATTACATAGATCAATGGTTCTCCAATCCTCTATTTATTATCAAGCCCATGCCAAATCTTTATTTTCCAAGGTATTGTCATAATGTACATTGGATTGATATATTAATAATTTTTCATTTTGCTTTGTTTGATTTTTTTAGTTTGATTCTTTTAGACGGACTGACTATAATTTGACTCTAATTGAGGGTACACCATAACTTTTGTTATATGCAAGGTTTTTTTGGACTTTAAGATTTGAGTAATTATTGCATGACTAGGAGAAAACCACAATCTAAGCATTGAAAACACAAACTAAACATTAACTTAAATGTGTGCTATTAGATGTAGACCCCACTAAAAATCCCATCTTTGTTTCATTGATCCATTTTCGCTCTTGTTGATCAATATTTTTGTCATTGATGGTGATATGCCCACATTCATCCCTATTAAAAATGTGGCGCATCATGCAAAAACCATAGTTGAAAACAAATTTTCACTCACATATTTATATCAAGTGGGTCCCTCCTCCCTTCCTTTCCTTTTGATAAAGAAATTTATAAGTATAGAAATGTATTTTTGTTTTATATTAAGATTTATTATATCAAAAAAATACTAAATGTATTGTTTTTCTTTTTAGCATATAAGATAATATAATAGATATGTTTTACATAAATTAATCTTTATTTTGCGTATAAATGTGCTTCATCTTAAATTGTCCTCAATTTTTTTATATGTTTGTATATATGTGTGTATATATATGTGTGTGTGTGTATATATATATATATATATATAGATAGATATAGATATAGATATAGATATAGATATAGATATAGATATAGATATAGATATAGATATAGATATAGATATAGATATACATGTACATGTACATGTATATGTATATATGTATATATATGTATGTATGTATGTATGTGTATATATATGTATATATTTTTATATGTATATATGTGTATATGTGTATATGTATATATATAAATATAAATATAAATATAATATGCATATATATTGTAGATTTATAATAAAATATTTAAATTATCGTAGAGTATATTTTTATAATTTCAAGTATTAAATAGTTAGCTAGATCTTATTAATTGTTTCATCATTACTCAATTAATTTTAGTCAATATGAAAATTTAAAATGACAATGTAAAATTTTTGTTTATTTTTTTTTATGAGTTGAAAAGAATTTGTTTATTGCTAGCATCTACATATACTAATTTAGTTACTCAATTTGTAGATTTATTCTTTTTTTATTAATCATGTTATTTCCTTCTCTAGAATTAATAATTTATTCTTTACCGTTTTTAATATTTCACTTTAATAATATTTTAGCTATTTGAATAATTTATTCTTCTTTTTCCCATTTGTCTTTTTCATTTCTTTATTATATTATCATTTTTTTCCCCTTATGTCTTGAAATTATTTCTACTTTTTTATCCTTCTTGATATGGGGTTTTTCTTTATATATATTTTGTGACTTTTAATGTTAAAATTTATTTTATTTTAATAATTTTTTTTTTTTAAAATTAATTTTCTCTTGCTATGTTGTTCTTTTCTTGATTTTTTCTTCCTCTTGTATTTCATTTCTTTTATATGTTATTCTTTTTTTTATTTGCCTCTTTTTATTTTCTTTAAATATTGACTTAATGTCTATGTATTAAAAAATAGTTTATTTGTAAACTAACTAGCATATATATATAGAAATATATATAAAGAAAGTCAAGAGATATCGAGGCTTTCATTTTCTTTTTTAACTTTAAATATAACTTTATGAAATGAAAGCCTCGATATCTCTTGGCTTTCTTTATATATATTTCTATATATATATGCTAGTAGCATCCGGAGGGGCAATTGGAAATAAATTAAATTATAAAATGTTTAATAATTTATAAGTACGATATTTTATGTTATATTAATTATTTAATTGTTGAATAACTTATAATTCAAATAATTTATTTGTATGTTATTTAGTTTTATGATTATGCTTTTATTTCATTGAGGTTTATCATTTCAATTTATGTGGTCAATATGGCTGAGTTTACATATCTATTAGGATTATGAGTAAATTTGGTTCAAGGGCTAGGTATAAGGTTCAATTTGGTTTAGGGTTAGAACTTGGTTTAGAGTATAGTTAGTTTTAAGTTTTTTGAATTTTCATTCTACTGTTAGGCTTAGGATTCAATAATGTATAGTGTGTAGGTTCTGAAAATGCTTTAATTTAGGTTAGGGTTCAATTTGGTGTATAGTGTTCAAGTACGTTTAGAGGTATGCTAGAATTTTTTTTTGGTGTAGGGTTAGATCATTCAATTTTATATAGTGTTCAATAAGGAAAGCAACTATTATTTGTGTGAATAATTAAATTATATGTAAAGATGTATAATGGAAAGCGACTATTATTTGTGTTGTAATTAAATTAGTAACAATATAGTATTGCATGGTAGTTATTGCATAAACAAATAGAATGATAGAAAAGGAATCCAGATAACTAATTAATCCAATACAGTATGCAAATTAAATGTTGATCACATGAAACAATGAATGTTTATGAAAAAGTATTACATGAATATATTTCTAAATCTTTCAATCTACTTTCTTCATCTTTTCTCTTTGCAAGTTGTTTTCCATTTTTCATTTTTTCATAGTGCTCATATGTGAACAGTGGCATTATTCTCAATCCTTGCAAAGACTTTACACGAGATATAGCTACAAATGTCATTCCTATTCTTTCAGTTGGTCCTATATCATCTGTGGCTTTTGTAAGTGTCAAACCTTGCGACTTGTGTATTGTTAATGCCCAAGCCAGTCTCAATGGTATTTGAATTGTAGAACCTCTTTGTCTTATACTAATGGGAACTGTTTGTGGATTGTGTTCATTGACTGGAAATCCAGAGTAGTTATCAAACTTAACCATTACATATGATGGTGGTTCTAGTGGCATACTTCTAGGTTTGTATACAATCTTTTGAATATAACCTAATGCTCCATTTACAAGAGCCGCTTCAATCCAGAGATTAGAAGTTAGCATAACTCTTGCATTTTTACTAATCAATAACTCCATATCAAGCTTGTCATGAGAAATTCCTTCGGTTGCATTAACAGTTCCAAGTTTTTTTGCAATGCTACATGCAACAGGTTGTTTGAGAGAATATAATTTTTTCCTGTTATGATTCTAAACATTATCATTTGTGGAGAACAAATGAACATCATTGTCAAAGGCTTCATTGATTGTTGAACTCATATTACTACTTGTTCTTGACATGAGCATCTTCCAGTCATCAATTGTAGGTTGTGCTTCTCTCAAGTTTGTCAACAACTGATGAAATTGAATCTGTTCAACATCTTCTCCATCTTGTCTAAAAAATTTGTCAATGGTAACCACAATTTTTAAGTCTTGCCATAGAATCTTTGCTCGTCTTCTACTCTCGTATGTCAGTTTGTCTTTGACGAGAGGCAGCTAACCCAGGTCTCCAACTAAAATGATTGAAACACCTAAAAATAATATAGAAAAATAACTGTAAATGTTATATAATGAAAACATGGAAATGTAATACGTGGATATTAAATTTTTTAACATTCTGAAAAGCTTTTTATAATTCATGGCAATTACAAACATACCTGCAATTGTTAGATTAGAATTTTGTGGGAATGCTTGACGAAGACGGGAATTGATGTTCTCAAGTAACTTCTCTCCAATGAAGCTCATTTCATCAATCAATATATACTTCACATGTGATAGTTCTTCTTGGAAAGTTGTTAGCCTTGTTCCTTCTAATTGAGAAAAATCTTTTATTGGAATTCTCAACTTGGAATGAATAGTCGATGCTCCTATGTTGAATGCTGCTACTCCAGTTGATGCAAGCAGTAGAAGGGGAGATTGATTAGGCATTGCCGCACTTTTCAGATTTTCACTAATCACACCAATCAGGTAGGACTTTCCTGTTCCTGCTGTTCCTTGAATTATCATATACAATGGCATCCTATTTTCATTCATATGGTAATGTGACATAATTATGTTCAATACTTTCTCTTTTTTCTCACTCAAGCTTGCATAATTGATATATTGTGGTATATCATCATGTATAATGCATCTATTTTCTCTCATTATTTCTATGAAATTGATTGCGTGAGTTGTGTATTCATCACTTTGATATTCATTAGACCAATTTGTTTGTCTATCAATATCCCTTCTTCCCAACATATCTATTTTGGAGAGTTGCATTACATCACAATGATGTAGCCTAGATATGATTTCCCATTCATGCTCTGTCGTGTTTTCTTGAATGATGCCATCATCTTCAATTTTTGAATCAGTAATATTTTCAATGTTTTTTGTAGTTATTGTTCGCTCCAAATGCCAAGGGGTATAATTGAGAGACTCACAGTTTGATATTATGGTGTCATTATTGTCACCTATATCTCTTTCGATGTCACGAAATGGCTTGTATAGTAACAATTCTGAGAAACAGAATTCAAGAAATTTATTTGATCCATGTGAAGGAATGGATACAAACCTTGGAAACACTCTGACCATAGTTGCTCTTTCCCTAGGCTCCCATTTATTATCTCTTCTCCACCGAGGATTATACATCCATGATCTTCCTGCATCAATAAGTGTGATAGCTTCCATTCAATATGGTCGTGTCCTATATCCTTCAATGAATGATTTCATTTGTTCTTCATTGTTATCTTCATCACTTATAGTAAAGGGTTTGAATACTTCAAGTGAAACATTGAGATTAACAAATCTTCTACTACTTTCAACCAAGGCAAATTCTAAGAGCATGTGGCATGTTTCTTGAGCTCCAACATCTCTTTCTATAATAGTTTCAGTCAAGAGCTTCCTATATGCCTTTACTGCTAGGTCATCTGGGTTTTCTATATTTGAAAGACGAAACAACATTTGATGGTAGGTTTCAGAGCTCTTTTCTATTTTTGCTGCATACTTTGCAATGTACTTTATCATTGCATGTTTTGAGAGAACCGGTTGCCAATCTATATTAGCTCTCCACAGTTGTAGTATGTAGCGATTGTGTGAATTTACTCTATCATCATTTCTTGTTGGCTCAAATTTATTTTCACTAATTTGTATGTCTTGATTTAATTTTGATCCATGTATATTTAAGGCCAAGGGTGCATTGTATCTGCAAATTTTTTTGTAAATATTTTTTAGTATTTTTTTTCAAACGTTTACATTACATGTATATAGAAAATTATTTATTATACAATAGCTACTTGCAAACCATTCTTCCTTGTTTCTTTCTTAAACATGCACCCTCTCTACACATTGTATGTCTTTGTACTGTGTTTAGAATTTCTTCATAATCTTTATCAATATCTATCTTGGAAAGTTGTCTTGTGTTTTTTAGACATGGGTGTTGTGCAAAGTTTTGGAATGCCTACAATAGTAAATATGAATGCAATAGTTTTCTATGTTAAAAAGCTAACATTTAGATTGGATTACATAAGTTATGATTGAAACTCATTGTAATGATACCTATACATTTCGTTGATGAACATCTATTCTTGGACTCATGCATGAACAATGCCATGGAAATATCTTTCAGCAATCTTTATTTCTTGTTCATTAGATCAATCTATACTATCCATATTTGGTGCTCCATTTATCCATAGAAAACCATGCACATGTGGTGATCCTCTATGTTGCCATTCATATCTGCACCAATACTCTTCAACATTAAATCTCTATTGTAGTATTTATTTTCTAAATATAGATTGTCTTAAGTGCATATAGTGGGCAACTATATGAGGGTAGTTGATCACATTTTGTTTCCTCTAGGTTTGAGCTTTGCGTGGATTTGTTGGAGCTATTCCTAGCATCAGTGCATGTAAATCTGGCCAATACAAGTTCGTAGCACTAAGTGTAAAGAATATTGTTGGTGTTCCGATTTGATGTAGCATGTTAGATAGTTTTGCTCTGCATTTTGTCCAATATGATCTGGTTCCTCACAATGTTGTTCCAAATCGCATCAATTTATCAGCCAGCCATGAGTTTGGTAAGTTCTGCATATATTCATGTAATTCATTTATTGTGATAGGCAACTCTCGAAGGTTCCTTTTTGCAAAAACAACAGTTGAATTTTGTGCTCCGTGAATCATTATCATGTTCATTATGTAATATCAAAACCTTGGGTGTTTGCCAAAGTGGTGGTCCCTATAGCGAAGCAAATGCTTTGCAAACTCATGTAGGTGTACTCATCTTATTCTTGGTTCCAACCAATCACACCTACCATCAGTAAATAGAGTTGGAAATGCCATGTCAAGTAAACCGGCTATTGAGTATTCATTGATTGGAGATACACCAATTGTGGGCCAATCAATCAATGTGGGAGGATTTGCATTTGGATTATTCACCCATGCCTGGATTAGTTGCATTTCTTTTTGCACGTTAGGTGGTTTTGGGGCCATTGATGTTGTGTGATCTATGATATTATAATCATATGTTTCTACAATTGGACCCACAAATACTATTTGGTTTGAGTCAAAATCAAATTCAATATGCATAGTCCTTATTTTGTCAAAGATATTTGCATTACAATCTCTATCCAAATCATGCAGAGCACTATGATCAATTGAAATACCTGAATAGAACTTGTCATGCTCAATTTTGTATTTTAATGCTTTGTAGACATGCTCTCTATTTACTATAAAGTTGTAATTTGTGCCATGTTGATCTTTTCTTCGAACAATCATTATTGGTAAGTCTTTGATTGGATGTGGCAGAATATTGGAAATTCGTTCAATATTTTATGGAAAACTTATTGTGTGTCCTTTATACCTATATTGTCCACCTATTCCATGTGTGACTTGTAGAATTGGACTTACACGTGCAATCAACATTTCTTCTACTTGTGTAAGGTTAGCAAGTTTGTGTGGCTGTGGTCCTGGATCCATATTGTTTGATAAAGAGAATCTATTATTTCCTCGTTCTTGACAACACCTACCACATATAGGACCTTGCAAAGTGTGATACACTTTTATGCCAAGGTAACATTCTCGACATATATAACACATTGTTGGAGAAACAAATTTGTCTATTTGGTGTCGAAATTGAAGTTGAATATCTTTCAAATTGTTTATTTGAATTCCATTAGGATTTCCTGTATTTTGGACATTATTTACTGTTCCTACATTTCTTTCAGGTAGAGGAATTTATTGAGTATTTTGAAGTATATAGTCAACAGATGTAGATTCTTCATTATGATAATTCATTTGATTGTCTGTATGTGATTGAGATCATTGTATTGCATATGATTGTTGAGGAACTTGTTGCGTATCCTCTCTCTGATAATGAGTTTATTGTTGACAAGTTTGTTAATAGCCACTTCCAATTCTATTAAAGCCTTCTCTATTGGGAGCTTCCAATTCTTGTACTGCTACTTCTGCTCTACATCTACGATATCTATCCCTTTCAATCGCATTGCGTCTTTGTCTTTGGTCCTCCCTATCAACATCTGTCATGTGTTCACGTTGTCTTCTATGATATTCTCTTTGATAATCCCTCCAATATTGCCTCCATTGTTCCTCTAATTCAAAATTCATTCTTTGTCGTGGCATCACTACAACAAATTTTAGATTTCAAAACACTTAATCGATGCATTTTATTTGAAAAAATACTAATATTGTAGATTGAATCTGAATACATTGAAAAGTAGAAAGAAAAGTTGTCAACACTAACCATTTTAGTTGAATGTTAATATATTAATGTACAATGTTGTAAATGGATACAGTTTAATTTGGTTTCTTGATCAATTAGTTTCTGAGGTAGGGTTGGTTAAGGGCAAAGGGTTTAATTGGGAGTACAAGAATTAATATTAATTTCAGATTTTTTTTCTAATATGTTATTAACAATTTTGTTTATTAGTTCAATATTCAATTTTTTTGAGAATGTTCCAGAAATTTGTTAATAGTAAAACTTATAATGTCATGAATATTAGTTTGATTAATATGGAGTTATTAATATACTCTTTAACATATATTTAATTATTCATTTTATATTATTAATAATGTCATGAATATTAGTTTGATTAATATGGAGTTATTAATATACTCTTTAACATATATTTAATTATTCATTTTATATTAGTAAGAAATTTCAGTATTTTATTAAACTAATTATCATGCATTTTGTAATTTTGAAAAATATTATATCTTTATAAATTAAACTCTTAAGAATTGGTAAGTGGATGAATATTGTTTATTAATTCAATATTAAATATTGAATACGATTAAAATTAACATTTTATTTATAAACATTTCAATATGATTATTTGTCTTAACAATTAAATTATATGTAAAGATGTATTATATAGTATTATATAATATTATATAGTACTAAATTAATTTTTTTACTTGATTAATTTGTATTACATCCATATGTTCAACAATGTAATTTTTTATATTCAAATCAATTGCATATTGCCAAATTTATTAATATTCTTTGAATATAATATATAATCGAGGAGGGAAACTTTTAATTGATAATAACAATAAAGTATGGAAAACATTATTTGAAAAAGGAATAAACAAATTCGAAGAACATTCTAAAAATTTTAAAAAAAAACAGTCAAACTTTACAAACTGCCACCACCTTTACATATACTGACCATGTTGAGAGACACTATAGTTATGGTAACTATATTCAAAAAAACATATACATATTTACTTGGAAGTTTATCAAACTTTTCATAAATATTCTATTCATTCAGGAAAAAGAAGAATCCTTCCTTGATCTGAGGGACATGCTCTCCTTTGAAATACAATTCATCTTCAACTTGTTCTCGAAAGAATTGGTCTAGAGCTCCTGTTTTGAAATGCAAATATTCGATCATTTCTTGGATTTCGTGCATTTGGTTGACATCACGCTGTTGTATGCCATAGATTCCTATGGCAATATCTTCAAGGTCATTTAAAATACCACAAATGTGTTGGTCAATGGACCCAACAACTCTGTCCATTACAGATTCAATGTGATTGTTGGAGCCACTCGAATCTGCAGGAGTGGGGGCATGAACAGATTTGTTGGAGCCACTCGAATCTCCAGGAGTGGGGGCGTCAACAGGTTTGTTGCTTTCTGCTCGAACGGAAGTTGGGGATTGATTTATGTTATTGATTTCGACATTGGTATTTTCATTGACAAATAATTCTTCATAAGAATTCACATCCATAGTCTATAAAAAAATATATGCATATTAAATAAAAGATAAAGGAGACATAATTCGTTAAGAGAAAAGCTAAAACTGAAAAATGTCTGCAATACGTAAACGGTTAATTCTGAACCTTAAACAAATTTTAATGTAAACATCTTATGAAATTGGTCTATGCTATGTACATGCAGTGAGAGATATGGTTATATTTTAATGTTTAGTCAAGCTCTAAATAAAATAAAACCTATGATAGTCCAGCGAAAAAATACCATTGTAGTTGATTTAAAGAAGATAATTGTGAAATTCATTTTAATGTTTAAAATAATGTCTGATTTTCACCTTTGAAAACTATATAAGAAAGTATATACAGTAGACAAAATGCATACAAATATATAATGAATTTAATCTAAAAGTGAAGCCATATATTAATACATATAAAAAAAGAGAATGCGAAATAAAAGAATTCTAAAACTATATGAGAATATCTATTAAATTGACTTGCTACTAAGCTTAGGGGTTCCTTATTTCAGTTCACATTAATATACTGAATTTGTATTTTTGCAGAATATTTTGAAGTTTCTCTTTTAAATTTAGATAAAAATAGTTTCAATTTGCTATTTCAAACATGCATGCAAGATGCCTGCGGAATCATAAACATAAGACAAGAAAATTGCCAAAAAAAGTTACCATTGTAAATTACAAAAAAAAACCAAAAATACCTTTAAAAAGTAGAATTTGAAGTAAGCTTAACAGGAAATTGCAAATTGATTAAAACTAAAGCTGCCATTAATATACTGAATTTGTTAGCACAATAAATTATTATTGTTTATAGAAATTGCATACCTATTTAGTAGAACGCTTGTTACTGTGGAAACTTGAAGGGGGAGTCAAAGCTGAAACTGAAAAGTGTCTGCAATACGTAAATGGTGAATTAAATAATGCTCTTAATATAACAAATTTAGATCCTCCATTATCTATTACACTACTCGTGGGTTTAATTGCTGAATAGTATTTCCTTGACAACATGTACAGTATAATTAGTATGATTTTGAATACAAATTGCAGAGAGATTTGTAAGCAATATAATGCATGCAATTTTGAACCAAGAATTGTTATGAAAACCATCTATTGTGCTATCTTTTCCGCTTGCAAAGGAACACTATATTCCCATCCAATGGTGGGGGCATGATAGAGTCGTATAGAAATGGCATCAGTAGTGGCGGCATGATAGGGTAATATTCCCATCCAACGGGGGCGATTAAAACTTTTAGAATTGCAAAACTACATCGAATACTTCTATTGCCATGTTTAATAACCGTTGTCCTCGTATTACAAGTGAAAGATTTTTACAGAAACGGCTGCCTCACATTCTCCGAGTTTTCAGCATTTATAATGTTAAAATGCATTTGATTTTAGTTTGCATTCACATTCACCATTTTTTAAGCATTGTAATGTTTAATGCATTTGATTTTATTAATGCATTCACGATCACCATTTTTCACGTTTTTCGAGTTTTCAGCAATTATCATGTTAAAATGCATTTGATTTTAGTTTGCGTTCACGTTCACCATTTTTTAAGCATTGTAATGTTTAATGCATTTGATTTTATTAATGCATTTGATTTGATTTTGCATTCACGTTTTGGAGGTTTTAATTTTTAGGGAATTGAATTTTAAAGGACAAGATTCAAAGATGTCACCTAAATTCGAGGAGATGATTTTGTGTACACGGATTGCTGACATCCATACTATGACTGTAGGGAAGCCTCTCAGCTTAATAAATTCAAATGGAAAAAATAGATTAGGAGAAAATAAAAATTTACTCACCATTCACAAAGAGTTGAAAGAAAGGATTGAAGGGGTTCTTTTCACTAAAATGTGGAGTAAAATATTTTTGTATCAGAAGTAAGGGAATCCACAAAAATAAGGTCCCAACAATCTTTGCAAGAATCCTTAAAGATAAAGTTTTCAACAAAATCTGAAGAAATATATTTAATGATCTTTACATACTATGTTCCCTTCATTTTGATCTAAAGTAATATTTAAAGTGTTTACTAAGTATTAATATATATATATTAATTCTATTTAGTATTGTTTTAATTGTTTACTAATTAATTTTCTTAATTAAAAATATTTTATTTTATTTATTTTTTGTTTCAATAATTATTTTTCAATTTAACTTTTTAAATAAATATCCATTGTGTTTGAATTTGAGTTAATATATTATCAATGATAAAAAAAATATTAATGAAAAACAAACAAAAATTAAATTAAATCATTTTTACCAAGTTCACTAGTAATCACTCTTTTAAAATATTTACCAAATTGAAAGGTAAAGTTATTCTATAATGTATCCTTGAATAATTAGTAGAGTAATAAAAAGAGAATAAAAAAAGTAATGTAATTTTTTTTTTAAAAATTAATTAAAAAGGTAAAACATTATTAAACAAATATTAAAAACTATAAAGACTAAACTATAAAATCAAAGAGAAAATAAAAATCGGCAAACTAGATAACTAAGTTATATGAAATTTTCATATAGACTAAAATTAATTGAATAATAGTGAACCAATTAGTAAGACCTAGATAACTTATTTAATACTTAAAAGAAGAAAACAAAAACATTCTACAATACTTTAAATTTTTAATTATAAAATTATATTATTCTAACAAATTATTATTTAAATGCTCATTATTAAGATTGAAATTATTATTTACATAATCTATATAAAAATTAAATCATTATAAAAATAAAATAAAACAAAATTATATATATATATATATCTTTTTAAAAAAAAAATTTATTAAAAAAATTATTAAAATATTTTGTTATAATAAACCTTATTATAAAAATATCTTTCTCCAAATGACCTTTTTGACACTTGCTTTTCTTATTTCTGCCATTGTTTTTACTGTAGTGCTCGTAATAATGGCAGATCAATGTGTTTCACAGTTGAGGGAGACCGTGCAACTCCACCCGCCACCATCGTTTCAGGAGAATCTGAAGTTATACTTTTTGCATTTGAGAAAGCACTAGAAATATGTCATCTTTCTCTTTCTGTATATTGTCTTCTCTGCAGCGATATTAAGAGCCAGTTACGCCCTTCGCGGATGGTGTAAGCAAATCGGATCCATACCCAGTTGGTGAAGTTTCGTCTCATCTAGGCTCATGTATTATGTTTTTGTTAGTCATTTGTGTGATATTTCTAGCTCAATATTGATGTCCAAGACGAAACGTCTGGATGATCCATCTTGTCTAATACTTGGCGTGCATTGTCAAAACTCCTACATTTAGCACACATATCTATCAGAGAATTTAACACAGGGATCTCATACTGAATTCTGCTCCTAATCATTTCTCCATGATTCTGTATACTCTCTTCAAGAGCTGCCAGCTTGGCACAACCGGAGAGAACGATGGCGAAGGTCCGTGAGCTTGCTTCTAAAACTGCCTCTCGCATTTCTTGAAAAGTCTGCAGGACCTCATCATCCCAAACCATTTTGTGCATACCAGCTATCATTACCGACCAGGATACGTTAGCTCGTTGAGACATTTTATCAAACACATCGCATACTATGTTTAAATCTTCTCATTTTACATACATATTTACAAGGTTACTTCCGATGAAACGCAGATGGTGTTGTGTAAGATTTTCTCTTGTATGTCAAGAGAGATGCATCACAATATTTTAGAATTCTTTTCTTAAATTTTCTATCTTAGAGTATGAATTTTATTTCACATTAGCATTTTAGTGTATGTGTTTGTTGTTGGAATCGGGTAGATTAGTTTAGTGTTCTGAATTGTACTCATCTATAATTTTGTCTTTCATTCGAACTTCATTTTGGCGCTTTGGCTTTCGAGGCCTCATCAAGGTGTTGATTCTATTCACACCACCTATCAAACTAGCTTTTTCACTACCTTCACAATCTCACCCAATCCTTGAGACTTGATTTCCAGGACCATGGTACTAGGCACCCTGGTCCTAAATCAGTTTCATGCACCCTCCGCCATGGTCCTTTGAGAAAAGGGCCAATTTGGGGCCTCATAACAGTGACATAATTTTAGCAGAGACCTAGATCCCGTGTCGGCTTGTGTTAGAGATATAATTTGTTTATCAACTAGAAAGTATATAAGGAGGTCTACCCCTCTTATTTTAAACATAGTGAATTTAAATCAAGATTTACACTCTAGCAAATTCAAGTGAGCAAGCAATCAATCTTTCATAAAAAAATGGAGCAAAAGTGAAGTCAAGTTTCAAACATTCAAAATGAAGACAACACACATGAAACCCTAATTCCTTTGTGGAAGTCAAACAAAAATTCATTGAGGTATATCATTAGTGTTTCAAACATTTTCACAAAAATTTGCTCTTTTCATAGCTTTAGTGTCTTAAATTGTACTCGTTTATAATGTTGCCTTCATTCGAACCTCACTTTGGTTCTTTGGCTTTCGAAGCCTGATTGAAGTGTTGATTCTATTCACACCACCTATTAAACCTTCTTTTTCACTACCTTCATAGTCTCCCCCAATCCTTGAGCTCTAACTTCTAGGACCATTGTACTAGGTGCCCTGGTCCTAAATCAAGACCATGGCACACCAAAAAAGGCCCGATTTGGGGTCTCATAAAAGTCACATAGTTTTAGCAACAACCTAAATCTTGTGTCAGCTTGTGTTAGAAATTTAATTTGTTTATCAACTAGAAAGTATAAAAGGAGGAATACCACTCTTATTTTAAACCTAGTGAATTGAAATCAAGATTTATACTCTAGCAAATTCAAGTGAGAAAGTAATCAGCCTTTCATCAAGAATTGGAGTAGAAGTGAAGTCAAGTTTCAAACATTGAAAAATGTCATCCATGATCTATGTTTTATGAAGACAACACACATGAAACCCTACTTCCTTGACAAAACTTCATTGAGGTATATCATTAGTATTTCAATCATTTTTAGCCTTCCCCTCAAAAGGAAAGCATTTTACCTGTAGGCTCTCATTTATATTTATCGATTCAATTTTATGGTTAATTCCAAAAATAAGAATTCCCAACAATTTTCCCTTTCTCTCTATGTGTAGGGACAAGTAGAAATTTGCACTTAATTGGATCGACAGAGTTCACAAATACAAACAGGTTTAGCTCTCGACGGTAGAAAATTTGAAGGATTGTGGCAAGTTGATACTACCTAGTCCCAAGAAATTAGACCAAAATTCTAATAATAGATTCCAAACAACTTATATTGCCCATAATTAAGTCAGTGGCTCTATGTGACATCTATAGCTTATTGTTTCTATCAGAATACTTTGATTATCACCTATTTTGCCATAATTATCAAACAATCAAATCAAATCAATTCAACAAAGGAAGGAGAAAGCTCCTACCCAAGAGAGACCTAGAATCTAATTAGAATCTCAATCTTCTAAGTCTAGATCTATTAGATTCCTTCTCCTTCCAAATGTAATGGTTAATTAGGTCTATTAGTGGTTTTATTATCTTAATTTAACCCTAGCCCTAATTTTCCACAGTCACAATTAGTAGTTATCTAATGTTTATTCTATTGTCAAGCCCATGCAAAATGTTATTTTTTCAAGGACCACAATGAAAATTAGAGGGATCGGCGCTTCTTATTCAAATATTTTAAATTTTTCATTTCTTTCCTCCCTTATTTGATTTTTTAGATTAGTGACTATCATTTAACCTAATCTAATTAAATATACACCATAACCTTTTTTCTATGTAAGGGTTTCTATACTTCAATGCTCTAAAAAATAATTGCATGGCTAGAAGACACCTACAATCTCTTAGAATATAAGTTTTATCTTTATTTACTTCTCAAACTAGAAACCGTCATTAGATTTAATTTAATCAATTAACCTTGGATATTTTTTTAATTAGCTAGCAAGTGTCAATTCCTTGCTCAGTGAAATTGCCCCCTATATCTCCCTTTTACCTAACATTTTTTTTAAACTTGATTAATAGGTTTCTAGGTAACTAAATATAAACAAAAATAAATGTAAACTAAACATGAATTTTGGAAAATAAAAGCGAAGTTATCTTAGACCATATATAGAACCATGATATACAATAATCTATTCCCTCTATATTATACTTAGGTTGTCCATGTACAAAGATGGCACAATGACCAACCCCATTACATTGGAATAATACATATCCAAACATCACCATAGTGATTAGAAGACACATTTTTTTAACAATATGACTCATAAAAAATAATATTTCAATGGCCCAAGAAAAAGTCACTTATGTAGAAAACAACTAGAGAGAACTTGTATAACTAAGGAAAGATCTTCCTTAGATTAGTATGGAGTATGGGGACATGGAAAGAAAATTTTGTAACATTGTAGTCTATCCACTACAACCTTTTAGTATGTACATATCCTTGATTAAATGCTAGAAAGACAATCTTAAAAAATGTAGTCATGAAATTTGAAGCTATTTAAACAACCATGAGTCATGATAACTCTTGTAGATTATAAATAGTCGTGAAATTACTTGAAAAAAATGACATTCATTTGATCTTAGAAATCATTCCATATTTTTAGTCTCTCTATTTGTTTAAATCATTTATTGAATGCAAAATACACAACTTGTGTACAAAGGATTTAAACTTGCTAAAATAGTTCACAAAGCAAAGTCACCAGTCTCATCCTCTTCATTCTCTAAAATCATATTGCACATAGCTATATACCTATTGAATTTATCCTTCATGCACACGAAAAGTCAAGTACAAGACCACCAATAGTCTAAGAACTTCCATATCCTAATGGCTTAGCCAAAACTTTTTGTTAATTGCCTACATTGTTAGGGTTTCAAGCAAATCCGAAGCAAATATGAACTAACAATTATATGCAGATTTAAATACAAAAGATAAAGAACTAAAACAGGACACAGATAACACAGAGATTTAATGTGGTTCACCCAGAATGGGTTACGTCTACCATACATAGCCGTCCAATCTTTCTTATTATCCAGCAAAAATAGTACATCAACCTTGCAATGCCTTAAGCATCCTAGCCGCTTATAACATGCATTTTTAGGGCAAAAAACAAAGTTGACCTTTTTAGGTGGACCCCGACAAGGATACGTGCAGAGTGTACAGTACTTTGTTGATCAGTCGCCACATTTCAACAATCTCCCACTTGGAGACTGATCAGGCTCCACACTAAACAATCTCCCACTTGGAGACTGATACTTACACAACACCACTGTACATACAACATCTGCTGGATAAAACACTAGGACTTAACTGGTATAAATTCCACAATTATCAATCAAGAAGACCAACAGAATCTGATGAAGAAATCAGCTTCTCTTGTGGAACTGCCTTTGTGAACATATCAGCAGGATTCTCACTTGTGTGAATCTTCTCAAGCCGTAACTGACACTCCTCCAAAACAGTCCGGATGAAGTGGTACCTGAGCTGAATGTGCTTTGTCCTTGAATGAAAAGCAGAGTTCTTTGCAAGATGAATGGCACTCTGGCTATCAGTATAGAATGGGCTATCCTCTTGTGTCTGACCCAATTTCTTTAGAAAACATTGCAACCAAATCATCTCCTTGTTGGCTTCTATAGCAACAACATACTCAGCTTCAGTGGTTGAAAGTGCAACAACCTTTTGCAACCTAGAAATCCAACTGACTGCAGTTCCCCCTATAATAAAAACATACCCTGTAGTACTCCTCCATGAATCAATATCACCCGCCAGATCAGAGTCAAAAAATCCACTCATAGCAGCATTAGATCCTTTGAAACATAATGTCTTCGTAGTAGTTCCATTCAAATACCGAAGAGTACATTTCACAACATTCCAATGTTCCATACCTGGATTACTCATAAACCTGCTCACAACTCCCACTACATGTACAATATCTGGCCTTGTGCATACCATTGCATACATCAGACTGCCAACAGTTGATGAATACGGGATGTTAGATATTTTATTAACCTCTTTCTATGCCTTTGGGCATATCTCCTTAGTCAATTTGAAATCACTAGCCAAAGGTGTACTAACTGCTTTTGCATCCTGCATGTTAATCTTTTCAACACCTTCTTTATATACTCACTTTGGGGCAAATTCAAGGTTCTATTTTTCCTATCCCGTGTAATCCTCATACCAAGAATTTGCTTAGCTGCACCCAAATCCTTCATAGCAAATGACTTGGCTAATTTCTGTTTAAGATCATTTATATTTTGAATGTTAGACCCAGCAACAAGCATGTCATCAACATAAAGCAACAGGATAATATAACTACCATTATCAAATCTCTTAAAATATACACAATGATCAGAATGACATCTATGATAACCGTGTTCAGCCATGAAACTATCAAATTTTAAATACCATTTTCGGGGTGCTTGCTTTAGGCCATACAGACTTTTCTTCAACCTGCACACCAAGTTCTCCTTACCTTTGACCTCATATCCCTGTGGTTGCAACATGTAAATTTTCTCCTCCAAATCTCCATGGAAAAAAGTTGTTTTGACATCTAATTGTTCAAGATGTAAATCATTTGCAGCCACAAGACTAAGTACAGTTCTAATTGAAGTCATTTTTACAACTGGAGAAAATATTTCATCATAATCTATGCCCTTTTTCTGTGCAAAACCTTTTACCACAAGTCTGGCCTTATATCTTTTCTGACCTCCTTCCTCCTCCTTCAGCCGATAAACCCATTTGTTAGGCAAGGCTCTTTTTTCTGCAGGTAAAGGGACTAAGTCCCAAGTCTTATTTTTCATCAAGGAGTCCATCTCTTCTTTCATGCCTAGCTCCCACTGTTGTTTGGCATCTACCTACATTGCTTCTTCATATTCTTTTGGTTCACCAGAATCTGTTAATAAAATAGAATACAAAGAAGGAGAAAATATTTCAGGGGGTCTACTTGTCCTCATAGAACATCTAACACTTGCAGGAGTTTGTGGGACAGTTTGTTGTTGCTGAGCATCAGGTACCTGTGGCATTTCATTTTCAGGAATCTCATCCAATACCATATATTCTTGTTTTTCCTGTTCATGCTTCTTTTCCTCCAGCTGTTCTTTATACATAACCTTCTCATTGAATATAACATCTCTACTTCTAATTATTTTCTTATTTTCAAAATCCCCAATATCGATAGCCATATTCATCTATCCCATATCCAATGAAGGTACATTTCTGAGATTTAGCATCAAGCTTGGTTCTATTTTCTTTATCAACATGGACAAAAGCTTCGCAACCAAAAGTTTTTAGAAAAGAATAATTTACCTTTTTACTAGTCCATGCCTCCTCTGGAATACCACCATCCAAAGGGGTTGAAGGTCCTCTATTTATCAAATAGATAGTAGTATGTATAGCATCTGCCCAAAAATGTAAGGGCAATCCAGCATGCAATCTCATGCTCCTCACACGTTCCATGATAGTCCTATTCATTCTCTCTGACACACCATTTTCCTGTGGAGTTCCTGGACCTGTCTTCTACTTTTGAATCCCATTTAAGGAACAGTAATCTTAAAATGTTTTGCTACAATACTCACCTCCATTATCCGATCTGAGACACTTCAACTTTTTTCTTGTCTCATTCTCAACCAAAGCTTTCCATTTCTTAAAAGTTTCAAAAACATCTGATTTTTGTTTTAGGAAATATACCCATGTTTTTCTAGTTGAGTCATCAATAAAAATAACATAATAACAAGAGCCACCAAGAGATGAAACCTAAGCCGGTCTCCATACATCTGAATGTACAAGCTCTAACTTCTCACTCTTCTTCTCTTTCCCAACCTTGAGAAATCTGACTCTTTACTGTTTACCATAAACACAGTTTTCACAAAACTCTAAATCAATCTTCTTTAGTCTTGGCAATAGATTTTTGGAGTGAAGGATTTTCATCCCTTTCTCACTCATGTGCCCAAGCTTATGGTGCCACATTATCGAATCTATTCTTGCAACATTTATTGTTGTTGTTCCTGCAATAACTTTATCTGTAGCAGCTAAGGTAGAGTAAGTGTTACTAGTACACAGATATAATGTGCCTACCTTTGCACCTTTAGCTACTACTAATGATCCTTTAGTGACCTTCCACATATTGTCTGAGAAGGTAACTATGCAACCTTCACTACCTAATTGCCCTACAAAAATTAAATTTCTTCTTAAATTAGGAACATGTCTTACCTCCTGCAGAAACCAGTCATTACCATTCTGCAACTTGATCTTTATCTTTCCTTTTCCAACAATTTGACAGGGCTCATCATCACCCAAATGTACCTATCCAAAATCACCTTGAACATAATCTAGAAAATATTTTCTATGGGGTGTAGCATGAAATGAAGCCCCAGAATCTATTACCCAGGAATCATTAACATTATCCAAACATAAGATTAAAGCATCTTGTAAAGTATTACTTGCAATATTAGCTTC
The DNA here is from genome assembly GCF_030272615.1 of Cryptomeria japonica. Lineage (NCBI taxonomy): Eukaryota > Viridiplantae > Streptophyta > Pinopsida > Cupressales > Cupressaceae > Cryptomeria > Cryptomeria japonica. The sequence goes on along the minus strand of NC_081409.1, from coordinate 635,638,562 downwards.
CTTACAGTCATATTCATTTTTGTCTCCTTCTTTGTTTTTCCGAGACCAACAGTCTTTCTTTAGATGACCAGGCTTTCCACAATACCAGCAATCTTTCTTTCCTCTAGATTAAGAGCGTCCTTTCTTTGACTTCCCTCGTGACTTCTCATTCCCAGGGCCTTTTCCTCTTTCCTTTGATCTTCCTCTGTTCTCCACATTCAAAACACTACCCGATGATGTTGAAGTCTCACCTGTGCTTTTCCTTCGCATTTCCTCGCTTAGGATAACACCAACAATATCATCAAATACCAAAGTATTTTTACCAGAGACAGAGTTACTTATAGCCATAACCAAGCTATTCCAGCTTTTTAGCAAAGAACATAAAATCAAGAGAGTCCTAACCTCTTCTGCAAAGGTAATTTTTACCGAAGACAATTGACTGGTAATTGTATTAAATTCATTTAAGTGCTTCGCTACAGATCCTCCCTCACTCATTTTCAAATTAAACAAATGCTTCATAAGAAATACCTTATTCGAAGCGGAGGGTTTCTCATACAGCTTAGCCAATGTTGCCATCAAATCTATAGTTGTTTTTGCTTCTGTTATATTGAATGCTACAGACAACGCAAGGCACAATCAAATGGATCCCAGTGCCTTTCTATCTAAAATGTCCCACTCTTCATCTGATATTGTGGTCAGTTTCTTTGCCTTTCCTTCCAATGGCCGCCACAAATCCTTTTGATACAAGTAATCCTCCATCTGCATTTTCCATAACTGATAATTCTGGCTGTTAAACTTTTCGACCTTGAATTTGGAATCCTCCATTGCTCCCACTCAAATTTGAAAGTCCTGCCAATTACAGAAAACCTCGCTCTAATACCAATTGTTAGGGTTTCAAGCAGATCCGAAGCAAATATGAACTAACAATTATATGCAGATTTAAGTACGAAAGATAAAGAACTAAAACAAGACACAGATAACATAGAGATTCAACGTGGTTCACCCAGAATGGGTTACGGCCACCATACATAGCCGTCCAATCTTTTTTATTATCCAGCAAAAATAGTACATTAACCTTACAATGCCTTAAGCATCCCAACCGCTTATAACATGCGTTTTTAGGGCAACAAACAAAGTCAGCCTTTTTAGGTTTTTATTACAATGTCGGTTTTCATCAACGAAAAACGGCAAAAAAAAATTTCTCAGGGGCTGCCGCCCCCGAACCCCTGCTCGAGGCTCGGCCCGGCCCCGGACCCCAGCGAGGACACGTGCAGAGTGTATAGTACTTTGCTGATTAGTCGCCACATTTCAACATACATAATCATCATTTATATTACCTTCATGTCATGTAGGAACACCTAAGTGTATGCTGATTTATATTTTTAACATTTGAGATCCCAATTTCACTTATATGATTATTAATGGTGTTCCTTCAAGTCCATTGGATTCCAATACATTCCCGAATCCATCATTTTATTTCTCTATTTGCTTCGAGTTGTATTATTTTCTTACCATGCACAAAGCCTTGATTCATAGTGCTAATCCCTTTGAATAATTGTACTAGTGGAAGGCTTTCTTAAATATTTTGAATAGTGGGTGAAGATGAATTATATTCACACCATCATATTGTGAGAAACCAATAATTGAAATAAAAATGCAAGGAAGAGTATTTCTCACTAAAAATCATACATTCAAGTGCTCATACAACTGATAATATCCACATGTTTTACTATATACTAGAGAATTTCACCATGATAAAAAAACAATCCAAATAAACCAAAAAATAAATAAAAATGAAATGATGATATCATTTAGAACAAGATCCAATTCTAAAATCACAATTATCTTATAAAAAACTAAGATCACGGTTCATTATTTGAACGAGTCATGAATAGATAGACAAAATCTACCAAAAGGAAAATTGGTCTATCTATCTGTCATTTTATGTTTCCTTCATCTCTCTATCTTTTATTTTATATCCTTTTCAACTTTCTATTATCCATGATGGATCATGGAGTGTGATTCAATATTTTGATTCAAAAACTTTCACACATTCTAATCCATAAATTACAACAATCAAAACTAATCTATGTAGCACATAGTAGATATTTTGGACTATCACAAAGATTGTCTACATAGAAGCTTGAAATATATTAAAAAAACACCACATTAAAACATAACTAATAACCCTTATGAAGTTTACAGCATGATACTAGGAATGCTTGTCTAATATCTATTGTGATATATGTGGAAGCTGAACTTAATCAACACACTCTAAGTGTTGTCTACTTAGTTGGCTAGGTCATGTAGGGCATCTTAAGCTAACCTTTCCTATTCCATGGTGTTTCCATTTTTACCTAGAGGACATGGATATGATTTTTGCATTGAACTTGTGTCTTTTTATTTTCTATTCATTTCTTTGTGTTTCAATTTTTAGTTTTTTTTTTCATACACACAATTATTTATATGATGCATCTATGGTAAAAATATCAGTTGCAGGAATTTAAGAAGTACAATATGAGAATTTGTGGTAATCTTAAGCTACAAATGGCTTAAAATAATCATCTTGACAACAAAAGTAACTGTAGGTCATGGAAACCTAGTTTTAGTACAATTGAATAGAGTTTCTTAGTAGTCTGAGCCAAATAGTTTTATCTTAAAATTACATATAAAATGTCACAACTTATTAGTCATGTGAAACAACATACATATCTAAATTTGATAGTTGATGATATTTGTCAATTTTTTTCTCTGATTATCCATTATCTTACTATCTAAATAATTTTAAATATATAATTTTTTTTATTTTATTACATAAGCAGGGAGATGGCCTTGAATCGAGAATAACAAAGAATTACAAAGTTAAATCTACAAGAAACGAATAGCCACCCAGAGACCAAACAAAAAGAGAGCCCACCCTTAAAAAATAATAAAAAACTTTCATAGTTCTATAGCTATTTCTACACATCCTAACTAACCTCTAGCTTTTAGACTTATCATCCCCCTTATAAACATCATCAGTAAGCATACTACTAAAGGTATTTACAATAACATCAACAAAGAGCTTATTACTAAAAAGTCTTATCAGTCCTATCATAATAAAAATTAACATTAAAGGGTATGTAGACCCAACGCAACATCCTTAATATGATCATAAGAAAAAAGGAACAAAAAACCCAAACCCAAAGAGCAGATACTCCTTCTTAAGCAGATTCCTGTCTCATTGGAGTCTCGTGAGATTGTATACCTAGGTGTCCATCTTCTCCTCATCATCCCCCATAGCTTTCTCTATCTGGCCCTTCTTCACAAAATTCTTCTTGTTCTTTTTAATCCTTTCCTGACCAAAAATCGTGCCCAAAACAAAATTCTACATAACCCCATCTGTAATGAAGCAAAGGGAGCTTAAGGCATCATGCAGGTTTTGTATCTTCGGATTTTGTTCCTCATTCTTCGTCTCTAGAGTATCGACTATCTCCTTCAGCTCCTATAAATTCTCATACAGATTATTGTTTTAGTTTGTTTGAATAGGGGACCATCTCCTCATCACCTGACAAATTAGGGGCCTCAGGGATTTGTTCTGGAGTATCTGATTCCTCCTCACTCTCACTAATCTCATCCCCATCTTCCTCTTCTTCAATTTCATCTTTGAAATTCCCTTCAGGGTCATCCTCCTTCTCCTAGAAATCATCATCCTCAGGATTATTTATGGAATCATCATCCTCCTCTAGATAATAAATTTCCTCCAGATTTTTAACATTGGCCTTGTTATCATCTTTTATGTTTTCCTCTTTTCTTTCCTTATCTCGAAGCCTAGGTGACCTCCTTTCCCAAAGTTGTTTTCAATTTTGTCTTGTTTCGAAGGTTTTTCTTCCTCATCATCCTAATTGTGCAAGTATAGGTCTATGGTGATACTTTTATTGGCTGACTCTTTGCTAGTTTTTAAATCTTTAACCACGGATTTCTTGGGGGTTTCAGGCTTTGTCTTATCTGGGTTCACATTTAGCAAAGCAAGCTCTAGGGATTCTTTATCTAGGAGAGAAAGGGTTTGTTTTCCTCTATTCTTAGCAGAGGAGGCGGAGCCAAGTGAACACTGAGACACAGGGTTGACAAGCACAAGCTTGGAGGACTTACCAAGATTTTTTTGAGGGTTTTACTCATTTTGAAGCGTAGGAGACAAACTGTTGAGGCTGGGAGAGTGGTCCATAGAAAACTTGTAAAGCAAATAGATAAGGCCCTGGTGGAATGAGGAGTTGGCACCATTTTGAATGCAAGATTCTAAGGAAGAAAACATAAAGAATGACAAATTGATTTTCTCCCCATGCCAAATATGATTGAGAAGAAGAAAATGATAACCATGCATAGTAATGTATCTACCTTCTAGTGTAAAATACTTCATAGCATAATAACTAACAATGGGGAATAGTTTAGATAGAGCCAATCTACCATACTCATTCTGAATTGCCTCCAAATTCTCTCCTTTTTCAAAGAATTTTTTCGTAAACCCTTTGTAGGCACCACTGTTGCGTCTTTCCACCCATTCACTATCATTTGGTAGATCGATGACCTCCACGATTTAATCTTGTATCACAGTGAAGGAGATACTCCTGATAGTCATAGAACCATTCTGCCAAGAGTTGCAGAACCATGTCGTTAGGGCCTTATTGTAACCCTTCAAAGCCAGAAAGAACGGGAAAAAACAACATTCTATAACAACTCGCAAATCTCCTCACTGGCATGAAGTCCATTATAGTTTTTAGGTTCAGTTATCTTAAGAGGGCCCACCATGTTAAAAGTAGGACAAATAGAGCACAAATTATCTCTATGAAAGTGACCCAAGAAACAACTTAGGTTCTTCACAAACACAGGCAAACATAAAGAAATATTTTTGGAAAGGTCATTTTTTAACTCTTCCACACCGTTGTCATCACATGTGTGATTTCCTTTCAACTTATTAAACTTTAGGGCTCCATGAAAATCAAAATCACCACCTTTACTTCTAATAATAACCCAATCTAAAGAGATCCATTCGAAATCATGAGCCTTAGTTCCTGTACCTATCTCTAGACAATTTGGTTCCATGTCCTCTTCATCATACATAGTCCAGCAGGAAAAAGAACACGTAAGAATAAAGCCCCAAATCACCCAAACCCTACTTGTCAGACTATAGGGGTTCACATAAGGTTTGAAAATTTTCTAAAAGGCAGTCATGTAAACAAGTGCTCAAAACTCGGTTGTTAAAACCCTTGTTGGTATCTACCCTTGTTCGCATGTTTGTACTTAATCCTTTCATGAGAAATAATATCTTTGAGCTCCTTAGAGCTTTCACTAAAGTTAAAGAATTTTCAATTTGTATTTTTGAAACCCTGATTGGTAATAAGGTCAGTCGCCATATTTCCCTCCTTATAGGCATGTTGAACAGTAATGTTCTCAAAGAGACTAAGGAGACATTTACACTTGTTTATAATCCCTCTGATCTCCCATGGGGTAGAAATGGAGTTATTAAGATAGTCAATGATCAACTTTGAATCTCCTTCCATGATTATATTCCCCATTGAGTTATGTTGAATCTTAGAGAGGCCCATCCAAGCCGTTATAGCTTCAGCTCTGTTATTCGTGTCAATCCCCAAATTGGTGTCATATCCTTCTATTAACCTCCCCCCTAATCTCTGATTAAGCCACCCACCCCAGAAAAACCAGGGTTACCTTTAGAGAAACCATCAAAATTACACTTGATCCATCTTGAATCCAAAGGGAGCCAAGCACAACTTATTCTCAGTAACAAGCTATTCCAGTTAATCTTCAAGAAGTTGTGTTGAATATCCCATTTTTGTCTTAAGTGGAGGTCCAACAAAGTTGGTAAGACCTTAGAGATATCTAGGGAGCCCGCATTGACATTCTCTCTCACCTGTTGTTTATGATATCAGTGAGAACATTTCTATTTTTCCTTTCTTCTTTGAAAACTGTTATTTTGTTCCTTCTAGATGTTCCAGGCCATAATTGGGGGAATTTGAAGCCGCAAATTCTTAGCAATAGGGTGAGGGTAGGATGTCATAGTCCATGAATCCATGCAGTTTCTCATGGTTTTAGGATGAATCCAATAAATTTTTAAGTCCTTCAGAATAGCATCCCAAATTTCCAGAGCATACGTACAATACAAAAAAATATGATCTGTACTTTCCATATCCTTATTAAAAGCACAAATTAGTTGGAAAAGGAGAAGCCCCACTTCTTAAGATTATCAATAGTCATAATCCTCCCATGACCCGTAGCCCACAAAAAAAAATTATTTTAGGAATTAGACCTTTGATCCAAATTTATTTGCAATTGAAATTCTCTACAATTTCTTGCTCCATATCCTAATAAGACAATTTGGTAGTGAAGGTTCTTGATGAATTTATTTTCCATATCCATTCATCCTCCATAAGAGAGGAGAAAAGGGAACAATCAAGTAGTAAATATAAGATCTCCTTAGCCTCCATCATAAGCTGATCTTTAACCTTCATAGGGATATCAAAATAGTTAGTGATAGTCCCTTTTATATTTCTCCAAGCAACTCTCTCCCCTTGCCACACTATGTAGTCATGTACCTTCACCCCGTAGAATCTACTTAGGAAGGCATAGATGTTTCTAAGATGTGGGAGATTAGAAAGATCCTGACGGTGAACCCAAACATCTTTCCAAAAGTGAGTTCTTTTCCCGTTATCTATAATCATTTTGCCATTCCTTTTGACGTCCTTTCTAATTTTAGCAACATTATTTGAAATCAATCAACCAAAAGGTAGCTCCATTAAATTTAGGAACTTATCAGAACTCTGAGTATGAAGGTATTTAGCTCTCAGAATGTTGGTCCAATCCTTCTCCTCTTCAAATAGCTGCCAACCAATTTTAGTTAACAGAGCTCTATTGAAGGTTTTAATTTTCCTTCTACCTAGCCCCCCCACCTTCATAAGTATGAACACATTTTCCCAAGAAACTAGGGAAATTCTATTTATTTCTTCAATTCCCAACCAGAGGAATCTTTTTTGGATTCATTCAATTTTTTTAGCCACAACCCCAGGTAATTTAAAAAGGGAAAGGTAATAGATAGGTAAATTTTCCAAATAGGATTTAACAAGTTGTAATTTGCCTACCATACTAAGGAGCTTCTCTTTCTAGCTAGCCAGTTTCTTGTGGAACCTTTCAAGAATGCCATTCCAAAAGATTGAGGAAGGAGCTTTAGAGATGAGGGGAAACCCAAGATAAGAATTAGGGAGGGTAGAAATTTGGCAAGCTAAGATGGTGGAGATTTTAACTTGAAGAGTGGGGTTAACATTCATGAGGAATAGCTTGCTCTTTTCCTATTTAATATATTGGCCATAAATTTGAGCATAATTTTCCAAGATTCTTTTCCAATGCTTAGCCTCTGAGACATAGGCCTCTCCAATTATTATAGTATCATTCACAAATTGATGGTGGGTAATAGGATCGAGAGTAGAAGCAACCCTGACCCCTTTGAGAGAACCAACCCTTCTTAGTGTTTCAATATTTTTGCCTAAGACTTCAGTGAAAATTATGAATAGGTAGGGAGATAGGGGTTCTCCCTGGCAAAGCCCTTTTTCACTAGAGAAGTAGCCATTGGGACCCCCATTAAGAAGGAAAAAATTTTTTGGGGCACAAACACATTGCTCTATCATTTTTAAGAATCTTCCTTTGAACCCAAATCTCCTATGGAATTCAAAGATTAAATCCCAAGAAACCCTGCCGTAGGCCTTAGAGATATCAAGTTTAAAAGCCATAGCGGGTATTTTGTTGTTCTCCATCGAGTGAACAAGTTCATGTGCCACAATCATCGCATCAAGAATGTGTCTTGCTTTCACAAACCCTTTCTAATTACCAAATATTAACTTATCAAGCAGTGGTTTTATTCTATTGACAAGCACTTTGGAGAGGACCTTGTAAACCATGTTATAAAGACTAATAGGTCTGAAGTCTTTGGTGGAAACACCATTATCATGTTTAGGGAATAAAGCTATGAAAGTAGCATTGATTTGTTTAAGGTGTTTACTAGTTCTGAAGAAGTCCTTAATCGCATTGAAGATATCAACTCCCACAATATCCTAGTGATCTTGGAAGAAGGCAGGGGGAAACCCGTTTGGCCTTGAGCCTTATAATGGGCAAAGGAGAACAAAGTAGTCTACACCTCCTGCAAGGTGACCCTTTCAGTAAGCATAGATAAGTTCTTAGCCCTAATAACTAAAAGGATAAAATCAAAGAGATTATGGGGGTCTTGGAGACCACTTTGGCTATTAGGAGTGTTTAAGGTAAGAAAATAAATGAGAAGAGAAGCCATTCCAGCCTCATCCTCTATCATAGTACCATCCTCTTTGAGGAGTTTCCTTATTCTATTTCTACTTCTATTCTTCATTGTAGATTGGTGGAATAACTTAGTGTTTTTATCACCTTCATTTAGCCACTGTATCCTTGATTTCTATTTCCAAAACACCTCTTCCTTTCTATTAAGGAGAATCCATTGGTTTCTCAAATCACTTCCTCTTCGTACTCTTTTTCTAGTGCAGTCTTCTCTTTGATCTTAGTTTGAATATTCCCCAAGTCATAAATAATGGCCTTTTTTTCTTCAAAGATATTGCCAAAGGAGTATCGGTTCCAGCCCTTCACCTTGTCTTTAAGAAGTTTAAGGTTTTGAGAAATTTCATACATAGGAGTACCCAAGACTAGGACATTCCACCACTATTCCATAAGCATTCTAAAATCCGGGTGCTGAGACCACACCATCTCATTCCTAAAAGGGTAACATTTATGGTCACAAGGGCCATACATCAACAAAAGGATAGCATTATGATCAAACCTTGATCTAGAGAAGGAGCAAAGGGAAAAGGATCAAAGTTCTCCCAATTAGTAGAAAAAAACACCCTATCCAATCGAACCTGAATCAAATGTTTCCCAAGATGCCGATTAGACCAAGTGAACTTAGAACCACTGAGGTTAATGTCCATCAAACCTAGGGAGTAGATGAAATCAGCGAGATCAGTCATACTCTTTGAGTAGTGCTCACAACCACCAACTTTCTCAAAAGGGTACAAAGGGGAATTGAAATCTTCTGCAACCATCCACAGGTCATTCTTCTAATTCCCAATGAGACAACATAGAGTGGACCAAAGGCAAGCTCTATGGGACCTAACATTAGGGGCATCGACATTAACAAGGTACCATTGGTGATGGGTTCTAAGATATTTCATTCTAACAACCAGACAATTTTTTCAGAGTGAATCAGTGGGCCTTCAAAAAAGTAGGGTTCCAGAGAGTGGCATTTCCTCCAGAAGAACCATTAGAGTCACAATTTAGGAAGGAGGAAGCAGCCAAAAAGGAGTTAGTAGCCTTCTAAAAATTCTCCTTATTCATTTTAGTCTCTTGGATCATAAAATATCCACCTTTTCCTCCATCAGCTTGCATCTTAACATATGTTATTTTATTGAGCTATTCAAACCCCAAACATTCCAGGAGAGGACTTTCATTAAAACCAAAAATAGAAAAAGCATTTCTACTCACTTGAGTAGAGATAGAGCCAACTCTGGGGATATTAAGTTTTCTTCTTTTTTATTTTCTGAGAGCCCTTTCAGGGTTGTTTGTTTCCCTACCACTGCCTCTCATTCTGCATCCTTCTGTCTAGTGTCTCTCAAAGAAGATATTCTAGCCTTACTATTGCCTCCCACATCCACTTTTTCCTTCTTTTTATTCTTAGTGGAAACTCGTGTCCACTCTTTATCTTCCTTGTCATCTTCAGTTAGCCATAACTTTGACTTAGTTGGTGGAGGGGTGAAAGAGAATCCCAAAATGTGTAGATTTTCCTTAAGGTTACCAAACCCTCCATGGCTTAGCTTTTTAGGGGTTAACATCTAGTTTTTCTGATTAACATTCTCTTTGTTTTGGGAGATGAAGTGATCTCCAGCAGCTATGACTGAGTTTTCTCTAGGAGTAGCTTTCTCATTCTGCTCATGTCCTTGCTTCTGGCTCAGGTCAATAAACAACTCACTGTTCCTTGAAGTCACCATGACCAAGTGAAAATCCTTATGAGGATTCATAGGCAGCTAAAGGGACTTCACACATCACCACATTCATAGAGGAGGACATCGTGTGGTCATCAAGTTGCTTCTTCTTATCCTTGAGCAAGTTATTTTCAATCTAGACTGACTGGAGGGACCATCTAGCACCGTGGAGGCTTGCTTCAGATGATTCTCAATCTAATTACTTTGTTCCTCTTCTATAACTTTCATACTTTTAGGGTGCAGTTGTTTATGGTTGTCTTTTCTTCTACAAGCTGAACTAAGATGTCCAAAATGGCCACAACTTTGGTAGAAGGCTTTGGCATTCTCATAGTCAATTGGTTGAACCCAAGAGCCCAGCTTAGAGAGGATGGTTACCTTAGTAGGAAACATTGAGTTGATAGAAACATTAACACAAACACGCACAAATAATAAATGGGATCTACAGTGTGTTATACTATCAATAGCAAGGAACTTCCCAAAGGAGTTCACAATCCCTCTGAGAATCTCCAGATTCCAGAACTCAAGCAGTAACCCAGGGAGATGAATCCACATAGGGGCCATAGTACCAAGATCAGCCCAGGGATCAATGTTAGGTTTTCATTTGTGTAAGGAGAGGAAGTTGTTGTTCCCATAGGTCCAAGGCCCATCTATGAGAATACTAGCCATATACAATTTGATTAGTGAAGCTAGAAAGGAAGAGGCCATTAGCCATAGTAGTGGAGAACATACTTCCTTTCAACTTCCACTTAGTAGCAACCTATTTTTTCACCAAGTCCAGAGGAGGACGAAATGCCAGAAACTTCCCACCCAAGGAGAGGCTTAGTTCAACAATAGTTGAGTTAACTAAAACATTAGGTACCTCCACCTGATACTCACTAACCACAAATTTATCTTGGGGAGAAATACTGTCAGAACATTTCCCCATTTTTATAGGGCTTCCACCCTGGGTTTTCTCCGTGTAATTCAAAGATTCAAGTTTTGCAAAAAGATCAAAATGGTACTAAGAAGAAGAAGGGCGATAGGATGAATCTGCTACTAGAGGGTTCTCTTGAAAAGTAGGCTAGTCATGTGGAACAAGGTTATGGGACCCAACCTATTGGGAAGCCCATAAAGCCCCCTCCCCAGCCTTAGCCATAAAAATAAACAATAAGGAGGCAAGTAGCACATAGGGAACCGCTAGCCAGAAGTGGCTAATAGAGAGCTACCATGAGAGCTAACAGAGAGCTCAAAAAAAAGTTTCTCAAATATTTGTTATCTATATATGCATATAATCATATAAAAAAAATTACAAATTATTTATTTTATATATGAAACAATTTGCTAAAAAAATTAATTATGCTTTATACATAAATGTTTACATGTAATTATACAACTATCAATTTTACATTCTAGATGAAATATATTTATTATTAGTCTAACATGATTTTTAAGTTTATCAAATTTTTAGTTACTATTTATTAAAAATTAACATAAAATGGTTTTAATAATATATCATGACCTGCCCTTAGAATATAAGAGCTGTGATGATGTGATGCTTTTTGCTTGTTCTACCCCCTGGCACTTTTTTTGGTTCTTGTGGGGGTTTTGCCAGTATTTTGGTTGGCCTTGTGCCCAACTCTTCTTAAATCTGTACCAGTTTATATACTATCTTAATAGAAAACATAAGAGCTATGTATTTCAGTTGTGATGATCGTAAGTCGGTTACTTTTTTCTTAACCTAAGATTACGAAAAAATTACTAGTGCTTATAATTTCACCTCTGTGTAAACATTGCAATTTATCAATTTTAAATATTGTGAATTGTGGATACTTTCTTAAGAGGATACATTTGTATCTGTGATATTTTGGCAACCACGTACTATTCATCTTATTCTATGCAAATTGTTCACTTTCATATTTTTCATAAATGTTAAAAGTTGACACTTTTATTTGTGTGCACTTTGGGTCAATATGCAATTATGTTTGTTCTATGATTAGTATTAAGAATTCTACTCCAATTTATTAGACTTGAAGTTTTCATGTCTCTAAATTTGTACTAACCACTTCATTTGTATTCTCCTCCACTGAAACATAAATTGAAGGAAGTATCTTATTCTTTCTAGTTCATTTTCCATTCACAAGATTTCGTCATTGATTTAATTTGTATATTGGTTCATCATTTAAAGGAAATTTCCATTTCGAAGGTTTTAAATACTACATTTGTGATTATTATGCTAAAAGTTAAAGCAATTACAATTTTTTTAATTTTTTCTTTATTTAATAAATCTATAAGTATTAGATATTTTAATTACAATTATTTAAATGCTATTTGATATCAAATGTCTTGATAATTTGATACACAAGACTTGATATTATATTTCTAGAAAGTTGACACTCTGACATACTGGCACTAAACTTCTCACAAGTTTGATACCATGCTATTTAGTCTAATATAGACAAGATATACTAATTAAGGGTAAGATAGTATTATTTTAACATTCATAATTTTCAATAAATTAGTTAAAAAACTTATATAGAACACCATAAATATATTTTCTCGGCTGCCCAAAAGCTTTCACTCTCAATAAGGTATCAAGATTCCCACAAGTTTGATATTGGTATTAGACCTCCCAAAAGTTTGAGTCCCATCAAGCTTCTTCTAGGGATACCTTGGTGTCAAACATCACAAGAGTTTGATACATTTCTATTAAACTTCATGAGAGTTTGATTCATTGGTTCGAACTTATCCATAATTTACTACTAAAACATGATATAAGACTTCTATAAATTCTAACACCCAACACACTAGTGTCAAGTTTCTCACAAGTTCAATACTACAACACCTAAATCAAAAACAACTAAAATGCTCTAATGAATAGAAATCTAAACATAGCAAGATCAACTTCGCATTCAACAAGGTATAACTTCCTTGATATATGACTATTACAAAATGGATAACACAAGCATAAAACAAGGCTACACCAAATTCTTATCTCAAGTAAGGGACTACAAGTCTAAAATCATGAGAAAATGGTTATCGAATCACAAGCTTGTTCAACACTAATGTTGAGATGTGCTCAAGGAAACAATGGAGAATTCAAAGAACTACAACTCTTCTTCTTATCGCATCTCTCATATTTTGAGTATAACTACCATTAATTTTTCATCCAAGATCAATCCTTTTTTATTTTTAAAAAAAAGTGGCCACAATAGACAACATTTTGGTCCCCCATTTCCACTCGCATACCCTAAATAGGTGTTCAATTTTAAAAAAATTACCAAAAAAAAAAAGAAATCTATTAGAGGTCAACCAAAAGCCTTGACTCCTAATAAGGTATCGATATTACCACAAGTTTGATGTTTTGTAATGGTGACCTTTGAAATGAGTGTAAGCCTTGGAATTTCTACTAGGTGATCACAAATTATGTTATGTAAGATGGTGGAATGAGATTTTGAAAGAAGGCGAGTTGATGAATGACTACCCTAGATGGGGAAATGACTCAATAGGTGATTTCTTGTTGAGATAAATATGACAAGTTGATTTTACCACTTTTATTAATATCTTGGGACAAAGTAGATCTTTGTTGAAAGACACAAGCTTTCAAACACTCTTCATCAAACTCATTTCCATGACCATGTAGATAATCACAAAAATGGGGAAGGAGTGTTCTATGTTTCAACAAGAGTTTGCGATTTATGTAGAGAAATCCTCTCTTCTTTAAGATCGCTTTTTGACTAGGATTATTCTTTTGGAATTTGTGGTGAATAGACTTCTTGAGGGATTTGATAATATGATACATTTGCAAAATTTGATGTGATTTGTTTTGATTGGTTGTTCGGGTGTAACTTGTTTTAAATGTTTGATTCCTTTGACAACAAAACACATCAAGCACACAAGCGCATATTCTTGCCTTTTCAAAAATGACACAAAAGGTGTGGGTCTAAATCAACCCAATCATAAACTTTTTGACCCTGATATTGTGTGTATGTTCATAGGCCTAAAGTCAGCCTGAATTTCCACTGGTATGAAACAAGATGAAGGTGACCTAAACACTTTTTATCCCTAAGGTAATGGCCAGTTGCGATATTTTCAGCCCACAACTTGATATTTCTTTGACTTTGGTACTACATACCTTAGCTATCCCACCATGGCAGGTAAGGATGTGATATACTAAGTCTTGCGCGAGCATAACAGATAGGTGGTCCCTATGATAGGGGAGTCACCACTTTCATCAAGCTACAAGTAGCTTTTCAAAAAGCCCTATTTCTACTCAAGGAAATATGTATGGTGAGTGTCTTGGGAGCAAACCTTCTATGCTTTTGCATTGAACTTTTCACAAATATTCTCAATCAATAAAATGAGTGGGCTTATAGAATAAGAGGTATTTAGTAATGTTTGATGTCTTTAGATGTAAGTTCATTTTGTAATGACTCACTTAAGAGCCTAGTAACTCATGGTGGGGCCCATATGTCATTTCGGAAAGTTACACTATAGGAACATATACACCAAAGGCTACAACTTTAGCTCTCACTTGATATCTATAGTGGCTCGAAGGATTTACCACTTAAGGTTGTCCAAAGGGCGATGTGTCCCTTGGCAAGCCTCTCTTAAAAAAAAGAAAATTTATAGTGTCACTAACACTTTTCTCTTGCACCTAAGACCACAAGAGCCAAGGGAAAGGATATTGTGTGTTAGAATTGGGACCACTCTACAAATTTGCACAAGCGTGCCAAACACAAAAGGCACTTGTTCGTTTTAATCCATCTTTGCAATGTGATCTATTTGCTACTTGGAGATGTTGCTCCAACAACCATGATGTTCTTTTTTAGCCAATATAGCAAAATGAAGTGTTCCTTTTATCCAAGATTGTAGTAAAATGACAATGTGAATTGTGTTTTAACCCAAGATTGCAAAATGTGATTGTTTGTTTTAGCCAAGATTGCAAAATGAGACAATGTGAATGTTCGTTTTAAACCAAGATAGCAATGTGATTGTTTGTTTTAAACCATGTGCTTTGTAAAGCAAAAATTGCCTATCTTAGGGTTGACCAATTTGCACCATATAACATGTTTGAAAAGAATATTACAAATGTGAAGTATTCAAAACCTACAACACAATTTGTTAGAAAACTCTTCTTAATACCTTGTAGCTGCACCCTTGTTAGACAATTTTAATTAGCGAAAATCAAATGAAATGACTTAATGAAATGATCCGAAGAGACAAATGGAACTTACAAAGTCGATGTGATCCACTCTCGTGCAAATTTCCTTAATTCTTCTACCAATTACTTCCTTTGTCATGTTTTAAATTGAAAAATCCTTTAAGATTGGATGCTTCTTAAACTGAGTTGTCTTCAGTCATCAGTATAAAGAATGCCAATCTATAAGCAGCTTTGTAAAAGGAATTAGATTGTTTCAACCAAATGAAAGTCCTTTTAATGAAGATCACAATTCAAACCAAAATAATGCCAAAGTATTCCTCACACTCTTAAAAAAAAATAAAAAAATCCAATGAAGATTACACTCGAACCAACATAATGTCAAAGTACTCCTCACACTAACTTGTGGTAGGTGCCACTAATAAGGAGGTTGACTTGACAAAGCCAAACACGACACGAGATTACTATGTTACCAGAAATGAGAAACGTGAAACGTGATGGCAACGACAACGCAACGAAAAACGGAATTTAGAAAGGTTGCACATAAGAAACGGTATTATATATATATTCTTTTATAAAATCAAAATATAAAAAAAATAAAAATTAAAAAATTCAAGATACAAACAAATGTTAAATAGATATTAAGTACTTTATAGAAATAAACTCATAAATCTCTAAAATACCCTAGGGCGAGGACCTCATCTGTCTTTCCAATGCTCTGCATAATCTACCAAAGAAGGGTTGCTGTAAAAATCTACCAGTGTTTGTTTGCTTAGCTTAGTTGAAAATCAACACGTCATCCGCTACTTAAAAATATATTAAATCTATATGCATGACAAACTGCTGGTTAACTCGTGTAAGTGGTGAGTTAATAGCCTAAAAGGACGCAGCAGACAGTGGCAAGCACAAAAAACTGGCAGATATTTTTGCTACAAACTCCTTCACAGCCGATTGGAACGGTCAGATGGCTTAGAAACGGCCGTTTCAGACGGGAAACCCGTTTCTGTCGTCGAAACGCGAAACGGGGCTTTCCCGTCGCGTTTCTGGTAACCGACGAATATTGAATCTCTCTCAAATCCCCATGTAAGCTATTTTATCTGCCTTTAGATAGAGTGGGCTCTTTCCCGAAGTATGCAACTAAATTTGTCACTTCGAGACAAACAAATCAGAACTGTGCACTTTTTGAGAAATACCATAGTGACAACTGCACTAGTCGATATGGATGCAAAATGTGGAAAGCGCATAGCAGAGTGCGGTTTTGTGAGATGATGTAATTGCAATATCTGTGGTTGATCTACATGCAGAACATGGAGGCACAAATATGATAGAATACCGCAAAGAGATGTGGTTTAATAAAATGTCCTGATGTGTACGATATGCATTCAATAGAATTGTTAAAAACACTTTAAGAAACGTTGAAGCAAATGCAACTCATGGAAGGTGTAAAGCCAAATTCACGGTTTTGTATGCGCATTTTTCTTTTTGACGAAACATCTCAAAGAGATGTCATCGCACTGATTGCAAGTTATGCCTAGAATGGACTCACTGAAAAGACTTTAGAACTCTCAAGTAAGATGTCATTGACAAGAGAAAAGCCCGATTCCATGAGCTAGGCCAATGTCCCCACTACCTGTGCGTAGTGGAGCAATGCATTGACTCTATCGATGAAGAAGCTTTAGACGTTTTTAAGTAAATGCATTTGGTAGGGGTAAAGCCAAAGTCTACATGTCAAAATGCATCAAAGAGATGATAGCTTCTAGAATGGCGTGAATACAAGATGCGTAGAAAATGGATTTGTTGAAAAGGCTTTAAAACATTTAAGTGAAAACAATTAATCCATGTTTTGTTGCCAATTTGCAGCGTGCGGAGTTTGGAGGGGTCGAGATCATTCTTTTTGACAGAATGCCTCAAAAAGATGTCGAATTCGTGAAATGCAATGATTGCGAGATAAGCATGCAAATTATTCCACCTGTGCTAGCATCCTTCCTGCCTGTGTCAACGTGTAAGGTTTGTACCATTTCTTTTTAAAAAAAAAAGTAAACTTAGAAGCAAATGCAGTCGGCAGGTATGTATTCGATTTTAGCAGCTATCTGACAGTTCAATTGAATAACATATCCATGGAAGACACAATTGAATTGAACAACAAATCAAAAAATGGAAGCCACAAAGAGATACTATCTCTTGGAAAGCAGTAAGCGTAGGTTTTCCCCAAAAAATTAATAAGTGTGGATATATTGTTACCGAGATACATGGACATGGATATTATGCATCTCCTTGCATATAGCATATATATATTTCCAACTGAGACAATATAAGTATATAGATATGCGTCTCTCTGTCAACGACTGACTCAAATGCTTATGCATAAATTTTCTCAGATGGTGCATTAGCACATCAATAGAGAGTGATATGCCTTTTGAAGTGAAAAGGCATTAAAAGATTTCATACAATGAGTGTAGGTTATGAAAAAAACAAATTCGTTGCAAAGTGCTAATACTATGATACTAAAATGATGTGTTAGCTTCAATCATTAGACATCAAAATAAATTTATAAGAACAGTCCAATCATACAAATTTAATCATTTCATGATATTTCAAAGAAGACTAGCCTACAAAGATTCGTGTCGGGTTCACCAAATTTAATGCCATAAAACGGTTAGTTCGGGGGTTAGTCAAACCAACACAAAACTAAACCATTAAAAAACATTATCAAAGAAGATCAAACATAGAAGCATATAAGAAATAAAAACGAATAAACATTAAGACTTCCCTCAAGATGCTCCCGATGTCATTAGTTCTTCCTTGTCCTCCTCATCTCCACGAACCACATTGCTTTGAGGTTGTCAAATGAAGAGTGGGAGATTGAGTATGGTTAAGTGTGGAATGCTCTCAACTAGCATAACAACATGGATGATGAATGTAGATATAATAGATAAAAAATGGGCATTACGATTGTGCGATGATGAGTGGATAAAAAGCCAACATGAGGATGCATAAAAAAGAGGATACTTGACTGATGGATAGAGGCTTCAATTTATAGAATTGGGAGCCTAGAAATGGACAGTCGAGATTAAAAGGGTGATCAAGGGCTTAGATTGAAAGCGAATGTGTTCCTAGGTCTAAAAGCTTAGCCTCATGACAAGTGTCACAAGAACAAGTGGGTGCAAGGGAAAATGTGCTCACACATGTGTGAGCAAATCTTGGGAAGTCCAAGAGGTGACAAGTGGAAACACTTGTGGAAAGGTGTAAGGGCTAGTGGAAGAGAGTTTATGACACATGGGCCAAAAGGGGAAATAGTAGGCTGGCTCCATGGGGAAAATAATCCTCACACATGTGTGGAACCCCTTGGTCAAAGGTGATGTGGACATGTGAAGTGACTTGTGAGTCACATGTGGAGTCACATGTTGGCTTGGGTAGATGTGTAGTATTTTTAATTTGAATAAATACTAACATTGGCTAGGCTTTGGATTAATTAGGATAATGAGGGGATTAGATCATAGGTTTGTAGGAATCGCTAAATTAGCCTAATTAATCATGGATTAATTTAGCTAATTAGGATTAGGGATAAAAATGGAATATTCCATAAAGGTGAGTTTGATTTACTGAAATAAATCAATATTTGGAAGAAGTGAAAAGGGGAAATTAATTAAATATAATTTAATTAATTAGAAGGTAATGGTAGGCTAATATGATTAATTAAAATAACTATGCGATAAAGACATAATTAATTAAATATTAATTTAGTCAATTTTATGTGTCTACAACAATAATTTGATCCAAACATGTTATAATGATTCAACATAACTAATAGGTCAATACACTCACAAAAATAGGCAAATGCAAAAAATAGCAGATGATTATAATCAACCATTTCATTTAAACAGTTTTATTCTCACATAGATGGAACATAACTCACATCACAAATTATATAGTTCAATCAAACCATATAATAATTATGCAAAGGTCACATGGACCTTACAAAGATTGCAACCACTAGCTAAATGAGTTCATAAGACAATTATAAAATAGAAGCTACGAAAAATCTAAATTATGTGGCCTCTTTGTTAACAAATACATATATTATATGTGAGTGTAATTGCTCGAAACAACCGAGTTGAATTAGGTTTTGTTCCACTATAGAACTTTTTGTTTAGCTCTAAACTGATAACAAGGATATCAAACTATGCTTTTTTTGTCCTTTTATATTAATGTGTTTGTTGCATTTAATATTCAAGGTTATTGACACCAATTTATGCATTAATCAAGGATGATTCAATATTTGATGTATATCAAGCTTTGACCTCATATAGTAGATAATTAGTCCATGTCTTTATTCACAAATAAGACTATCTTACAAACCTCTCTATGAACTTTATAAACTCATATTAATTGAATACTTATAACACCCAATACATTAATCTAACTCATTGAAAATATATTATTTAATTTTTATCACCTCAGAAATAATGTAACTTTTGATAATTCCATTATATTATGATAATAAAACAAGTGTTTAAAGAAGTTGATATATGAAATGGTTTATCCCATTATACAAGTTCCTACTACTCTTTTTGCCCTGAGATGTTTTTTTAAAATTATGTCCATATCTTCAAATTTTGATTCATTTGTAATCTCAAATATTTGAAGTTGTTATACAACTCCTTCCAAACTCTTGACCTTATCATCATTTAAGTCAATTGCCCCACATCGCATTATCAAGTGAATCCATCAGATAAAAGATATATGCCCTATGTAAGCCAACTAATTTTGAAAGAGATGTAAAGACTAATTTGCTATCAAAACCACAAGAACCGAATTGACTATCTCATGATTGCCCGTCTAAAGTGAACCAAAAAGTTTATTGTCCGAGATATAGATCCTGTAAGCATCCACCTCTCCCGAGAAATGGTGGGTAAAGTAAGGATATATCCTGTAAGCATCTTTCAAATTTAATTTTCACAGTAATGGTCAGACTTGACAGCCAAAATCCAATTGTTTACAACCCTGCAAGTCCAATGACTAGACTTACAAGCCGGTCAACCCTGGCTGTCAAGCAATATTTTTTTACACCGGGCCCTCTTTAATTACTTGGTCGGCCTTGTAAGACAAAGAAAAGAGGAGCCTCTCCATGTCTCTTTCGAAGTAAAGGAGGGTCACTCCATCCCTGGTCCGTTGATTGAGTGTTCATCGAATGGTTCGTTTTTACCTCTTCTGTCGGCCATTGTTTTCACTGGAATGCTCGTAATAGTTGCAGATGAATGTGTTACACAGTTAAGAGAGGCCACCCATATCCACATATTGCCACTCCACCGGCCAGAATCATTTCAGGTGAATGTGAACTTATACTTTTTGCATTTGATAAAGCGCTTGAAACATATTATCCTCTTCTTTCTGAATGTTGTATTCTTTGCAGCGATATTAAGAACGTGCTTTGCCCTTCCCGGATTGTGTAAGCAGTACGGCTCCCCATCCAGTTAATGAAGTTTCTTTTCATCTAGGCCAACTAATGTATTATACTTTATTAGTTATTGGTTACGTAGGAGAAAACTACAATTCCAATTTCAATGTTAGGAACCCTCTTCGTTTGCATTCTTATCTATACATAGAGTACAGTTCATGAGAACGATGGTATGTTTTTAGATTATTTCACTTTCAAAGATTTAAATCTTCAGGTGGGGTTGGAGCTTATTTAAAAAAAATGTTGTTATTTATATAATTCAATTATTTCTATAAAAAGAAAAATTGTTTGTTTATATATAATTTTTTGTTTTTGTGTTATTTTAGATTTCTTTTAATGTAATTGGAGATGAACTGTTAAATTAAAGAATATCTAAACTTTCATAGCTCTTTTCCAACACATCATTTGTACTAACAAAAAATACTAATGAAGCACAACAATCAATATACAACAATAACTTTAAAAGCTTATAAAAAAAAAAAAATTGTTATAAATAGGCTCTTGAAGGTTTGTTTGATTAGTTTGATCATTCACTAGTTCAAACTTCTCTTCAAATTGGGGAGCAAGAGTGTGGCATCCTAGCTTCAATTAGGGGCTATAGGGTCTCACCCTACCTTTCAACACCTTTTGATTGGATGGAAGGTCACTAGATCACCAATTCCCCCCACCATAAAAATATAGATATAAATAAATCATATCAATATCAATTAGGGATAAGATATTTACTATAGTCCATGTTAATGTTTACGAATTAACTATGTATCATTTTCTACATGTTTACACCTATCCTTTCACTATCTTAAGAATAATAGCGTCAAATAACAACCATAATATAAATTATCTCCATTAGTACTAGTCAATCATGCAACCTGTTATCATTCTCTAATTGAGCAATATTCTACAAGCTATGAAAAATGTTGGAAAGTAACTATAGAATTAAAAAATTAAATATTTGAAGATTTTTCCCCATTGTAGAATGTGGAGTATGAACAAAAGAGTTCACAATGATGTGAATGTCCTCTAACTAAAAATTTCATTTTTTGGTGCTACCTTGTATGTTCAATCTTCATGCTTTGTGTGGTAACAGAAAAATCAACCAAAAGACCCCATGCTATAATCAAAATTTGGTTTAAAATACTATTGGAACCACAAGATAAAAATTTAAATAGAACTTTAAATGTCTTAGATAACCCTCCAAACTTTCTTAAAATGTAATCATGCACTAATAGTCTCCCACAATCTTCACCTCCACTTTATCGAAAGATCTATTGCCTACATATCCTCTTTCTTTTCTTTTTCACCTTGTGCATTTGTCTTGTACCTCTAACATAAATATTCCAATGAGAAAGAGTAAAAATGTTTAACTCATTAATTCTAATAGATGAGGGTTATTATCCTTCAACTCTCTAGATAAAACTGATATTATTAGTGTTATATAGGTTCCTACATAACTTAATATTTTCATATAAGGTTTCAATATTTTGATTAAAAAAATTAACAAATATTTAATAATCAATTAAAAATATTATAATATCACAATGAACATAAATATTTTATATAGTCTAAGTTTAATAACCATTTTATTTTATTCAGTCCATCTTGCCTATTATTTGTAGTAGAATCAAAGATAACGATCACATTTATTGTATTCTAATGTTTGACATGACAAAATTTAATCTAGGAGAGAAGAGAGGGTGCATGACTCATTTTATTTATGACTACTATAACATGCTAACTAATTCTGAAAGAAATTATAATGAAATACTATTCAATTTAAATAAAAAGAAATGTTATCTTTTGCATGAATAAATTTTTTAAAACATTTTAAAATTAATTTGATCAAGAAATAAAGAAGTAATCACATTATCAACTAAATGAATTACATAAAGCAAGAAAGATAACTTGTAATTTTTTCTAATATAATCATTATATAATAAGTAAGCAAGAAAGGTTAGAGTTTACAAAATTTTCTTTCTAATACAAAATCTTTTACAAGTATCAATACTTATTTTGTATGAGGGAGAACATCATCAAGGTCCTTTACCTACAACCACAAACTTGACGGTCCCCTCACAACTTTGTTACGAAAGTGGCCCTACCTTTCAAAAGGGTGCAAACACAAGACTAGGTCTGATTGCCATCTGAACCTAGCGTTTAGAACCTACACTACTCTGGTCTAATTGCAATTTCTTTCTAGTAGTATACAAATGATTAGAGTAGAAGAAGAAATGAGACCCTTGCCGCAAAATACATGCTACTCCATTTCCGTTAATATAGGAGCCCACCTGATAAAGATTCAGTCTACCATCATCTTTGCTTCATATGAATAGCAAGAATGTATTTTCTAAAGGCACAGATGAATGTATATGTATTTTGATTAGAGAATTATAATCAAGCTACATATAAAAAAGCCACATGAAATAAAGCCCCAAACAAGCTAATCAGAATAATTTGATTGGCAATGGCAAAAATTGATGTTGTTGGAGGTGTATACAACAACAACTATCTGCAAGCTTCAACCACCAAGAAGGACCCATTACTTCATATTGAATGGATCAATCAAACTTCAGACTTGGAGTTCATAAAATATTCCATCCTCAAATCGCCCTCTCTCCCATCGCCTTATATAGTGTTGCAAAAATACGAAATCCTTGGTAGCTTGCCGGCAAATATTTCTCGGCAGACATTCCTGGCCACACAGAGCTCACGCCTCCTACTAATGGCTTTCCCGCTTAGCTTGCATCTTTCCCGGATGGAGAGAACTTCGTCGTGCGCTCTTATCTCAGTGCCTCTTCGATTACACGATGTATCGCATCTGCTGCAAATTTTTTATAAAAAAACTAATAAAATAAGATTTTTTTATAAAAAAACTAATAACTTACCATAAAATTAAATTAAAACAATAAATTAAATTTGGTTCAAATTATAAGTCATAAATCACAAAATAAAAGTTACTTATTTTAGAAACTTATCACAGAAGTAAAAAAATAAGCTATTAGATTTTATTTATTTTTAAATAACAAATAGATATTATTACAAATATTTTAAAGATTCAAAATATAAAAAAACAAAGAAACTATATGTTAAATTGAAAAGTTCAAATTATAAGAAAATAAATGATAAATCACAAAGCTAATTATAAGATAAATTGAAAAGGTTTAAATTATAAAAGAACAAATGACAAATAACAAATATAATAATAAGATAAACTGAAAACTTCAAATTATAAGAGAACAAGTGATAAATCACAAAGATAATTATAAGATAAATAAATTGAAAAAGTTAAAATTATAAGAGAAAATTATAAATCATAAAGATAGTTATAAGATATTTATAAATAAGAAAATAAATGATGAGTCACAAACATAATTATTAATCTAAGACAACAAAAATTTTATATAAAAAAGAGACATTATTTTTATTTTTCTAATTACTATATATTGTTGTCTTATTGTAATATTATCAATATGAATACTTTAATTACTAGAATATTTTTATTTTTAACATTATATTGCTATTATATTATGTTCTTATTATATTGTTGTTTGAATCCAGTTGTATTATCAAAATTTAATATTATTAAATTACACAAACATAATTCTAACCTAGAGATTTTAATAAATTACTCAAAAAAGTTTTGCTATTACAAGACTAGAATTACATAAAAAAAATGTAGAGATAAATTTCAATGTTATCTTTTTTGGTCTGAAACATGAATGCTTATGTCATAATTTTCATTCTACTATTTTTTCTATAAGAAATTTGGTTAGGGTAATTAACAATTTATATGCTTCTATTTTAAGAAATTTGAGAAAATGTTAACAGGTATAGATATATATACTCTTTTTTATAAATTTATACAAAAAAAAAGTGTAGGCATATTTTATAATGATATTGTTTCTAAATAGATTTATTTAAAATATCTTTATACAATTTATTAAATTACTTACCCCATATTTAAATATGTAAGGAAAAATTTGCCAATAAATGTTCCCATATATGTTTGGATGACTAGAGGCATGATAAATTATGAGATGTTTGATGGTTAAACCTATAAAAAAGTGACAAACTTTTGCAAGGAAGCACATTACAAACTTGGACAATGACACATGCTAGGAACAACTTACTCACAACAATGAAGACAGTTTTTTTCATGCAATTTATTTGTGTCCTTTAATATATTCCCCCAAATATACCTTGCTATCGGCATAACCATTGCACCTCTTTTTAGTGCAAGTGCTAGTTTTATTCCCAGGTACATCAACATCTAGTATGGTTTGGGTAGCTCCCACTAGCTAAGACAATTCATTTGCAGTTGGCTAATTGGCCCAAAAAATATGGAAGCTCTATGGTTGATAGTTTTTGGCTTCCATCTTTTAGGGTAAATGTCTTGAATGTAGTAGCAAATTTCTAGGGAATCTCCTAAAACATGGACCAAATATTGGATCAAAATAGAGGCTTTAGTTAGTACTTTAATGTTGGGTAATTAGTTCCTTTGTCTCACTAGAATCTAACAAATTCTGTGAGGTCTCTTTTCTATAATTTTATTAATTTCTGATTTTTTTTTTGTGTATTTCCTGAATTTTGACATAGAATAAACTGGAATGGTATATTAGAATTGAAAAAAAATACCTCGAAATGCTTGAACTCCCCAAATACTCAAATACCATTTCATAGGATGAATTTGAATCAAATTTTAACAATTGTAATGGTTGGTATCTCTGGTATAACCCCTACATTGCAATATAATCTCAAATCTATGCAATGTGTTCACTTGCTTTCCAAGGAATCATAAAGACATCAAGGGACTTGGTCGCCTTGTTATAAATGAGATTGTCTTAATGGACTTAATGCAGGGTTCAGGTAGAAATCAAATTTCTATAAAGGTTTTTGTTCTATACCTTTTGAAAACCATTTTATGGATTATAAAACTTAATGGGTTAAACATCTAAAGAATCTAGATTATTATCTTATGTCAAATGGTATTGAAGATTTTGTACTGGGGATCTATTATATTCTATACCACATGTTTCTTTTCATTCTTTAAGTTTTGTTTTCTCTATATACTTGCTACTCCTGGGGCTGTGGATCACCTTCAGCAACCAAATTGTAGAATTTCCCACAAGCATTCACCATGGAGCTAAAGCTTTCTTGGAATCTAAACTAAGTGTCCTTATCAACAATTCCCATTGCTACCTAGATGGTTGTAATAACAATTATGAGCTCTATATCTAGGAAAGCCAAATTGTTGCTACACAAAATTAGAATTAAAAACACACAATAATTTGTTGGAGATCCTACACAAAATTAGAATTAAAAACACACAGTAATTTCAAGGCTCTCCAACATGGAGACTTCTGAATTCTATCTGAATATAGAGCTCTTTGCATATATTTATATATAACTACTCACATGCTATCTTGTTCTGCATTCCTATCAAACAATGAAAGCTTGACATAACCCTAATACTTGGTATATTAAAAAAAAAAAAAAAAATCAGTTGAGTTTTG
Source organism: Cryptomeria japonica (assembly GCF_030272615.1). Lineage (NCBI taxonomy): Eukaryota > Viridiplantae > Streptophyta > Pinopsida > Cupressales > Cupressaceae > Cryptomeria > Cryptomeria japonica. The sequence goes on along the minus strand of NC_081409.1, from coordinate 635,612,435 downwards.
GATTTAGTTAAATGGGTTATTACATGTGGTATCAGAGCGAAGGTTCAAGTCTAGGCCTTGAGCTCACCTCAACTTATGCAATCTTGAAGAGTATCTTGGAAGTAGTTGGAGGTTGTAGAGGTAAATTGTTATATATTAAATCAAGAACTAAATAAGAAATTCAAATTTTAATAAGACCTAGAAGGTAAAGAAAGTGGAAGAGGAAAGCATACCACCACTTCAAGGAGTCAAAGGGAAAATACATTGAACTAAAGGACTTTAGTGAAACATTTAAGACATTATGGGGTTTCCTATCAACTCACTAGAGATAGAGCTTGTTAGTGGAGTAATACTAAGGAACAAATGGGTATAAAAAGGATATAATCACATGAGATAAATTTATTCATCATTTTCATAAGAGGAGGCTATTACAATCATTCTTCAATGAGAAGGTAACATAATTCCATAATCTTCGACAAGGGAATTTGACAGTTCAACAATATCGAAATAAGTTTGCCAAATTGTTAAAGTGCGTACCTATGTGTCAAAACAATGAGAAGGGTCAAATCAAAAAGTTCATTTTTGGGGCTCAATACCAACTTGGGCCAGAAGTTGATGTGCATAGACTCGTAGGCATGAAGGAGGTACCTGAAAGAACAAGAAAGGAAGATTCAAGCCCTAGAAATAACGAGATATAATTTTAACATGAATCATTCATTCAAGGCAAAGCATGAATTTAAGAGAAATGCAAACTTCAATAAGAATCAAAAGAATAAATCATTTGAAAGAAGAACACCTCCTAATTAAACAAATTGAAAAAAAAAAAAAGAAAAAAAAACTGATAAAGGTATTTAATGAGTTTGATTCTGGTGGATGATTACTAACTTTATGTATGTTATATAAGTGCATCGGGATGATGCAAAATCTAAGGGGGGAGGATGTCATAACCCTAATACTTGGTATATTAAAAAAAAAAATCAGTTGAGTTTTGGATTAAGTTAAATGGGTTATTACAAAGCTTTTTGGGCACTCAAATTAATGCTTCATACATTTAGGTTGCATCAACTATTAACTAAATGTATATGTTAATTCACTAGATCTTGGAAGTAATTGACACACCTATCAACCCTTATGGAGCCTCACCCACAAAACATATACAAATCATAAAAGAGGGCATATCACTTGCATCAGTAAAATGAAAAATGGAGTTACTGTTCACAAACCTAAAAGCAACTAGGTCTCATACAACGTTAAACTAGCCAAGAGCCTTGTCAAGCACAAAAATAAAATTTCAAAATTCCAGTTAAGCTGAAATCGAAAACTAAAAACTCCCCAAAGTCCAGTAGAGAAACAATAGATTGAAATTTAGTTCTATCTCATAAGCAATAGGTTTGGTTTAAAATAGGTAGAAAAAGAAAATTCCATCCTCCCATTTGAGCTTTCATGCTTCACATTCTTAGTTGTTTTCAAAATTAGTTTTCATTTGAATTCATTTCGATTCCAGAGTTTATACCAAAAGCTTGTTCGGAAATTTTTTCTGTTGATAGCAAATCTCAGTAGAGTTTTCCAAATACAACAGTAGAGTGTTGTTAGAAACCTAATGAGACACGAGCATTGAAATGACTTTCAATGCCTTTCATCTTGAGTAAACCCCAACAAAATTCTATTTGACCAATTACCGGGCTTTGAAATGACTTTCAATGCCTTTCCACTTGAGTAAACCCCAGCAACATTTTCTTTGATCAATTAGGCCCTTGCGGCTTGCACCATTCCTCAAAAAAATTGTTGCAGTAAATTTGTGGTGTATATATCGTATGGTTGAATGCTTGTTTGATTTTATTATAATTGTTAATCAGACATGAAAGGGCGCATTTATATTTATGTATCATAAGAAGACAAGTAAGAGTTAGAAAGTTATGGTCAAGGAAGGAGGGAAAGTAAAAATTGTTGTTTCATGTACAAAGTTGTTGTAACCCTGATCAACAAAAAAGTTAAAGTCAAAATTGTTTGCTTAAAGTCTTAAATATACATGTAGGCTTGTAGGTTTCATGTATGAAGTTGTAGTGACCCTAGTCAGAAAGGTAAATCATTAAGGCATAAAAGAGATAATTGGTTGTGTGTAAGTGATCATTTACCTTCATTAAACATAGTGAGATATTGTGGCCAGAAGTTCGTTCAACTATCCAATCATGTGAAGTTTAATACATATGCCCTTCTCACCCATGCCTAAAAGTGCTATTGGGAGAAACCACAGAAGAAGTGACTATTATATAATTACTCAGTAATAATCTATCTTCAAAATTATATTCTAAATCATCTCCAATAAACAAGTCAAAAAATAGTGAAATTGTCACTCAGTTATGCATCCTCTGCCAGGTCTCTATTTCTATCAAAATAAAGAGAAAAGGCCCTTCATTTTTAGCTATACAGGTAACTAAAGGTAATATATCTCATCATTCATAAGAATGTGTGTGTTTTCAATAATTTACAAGTACGACTGGGTACGACAAATGATCATTTTTCACTAGACATTAATTCTGCAAGAAGTATTTAAAGCGTCCATATTTATAATTGCTTTTCATTTTTCCACGAGACAATTTCTATTAATACACCTATGTATTGAAGTCTAAGTACTTGAAGCGTCATTCTTTTAATATTGAAAATAGATTCTGGCTATTTTTGCTAAATCTTTTAGTTGTATACATCTGTTATATAGCAACAAAAGTTATGTATTTGGTTGGCATTATAGTGTGGATCTTGTATGTACTAATAAAAGTTTTGTACTTTGTTACTATAATGATCACCATTGTGCATGAAAATCGAATGAATTCCTTACACTCTAAATATGGGCATTTAAAAAATTTCAGGGCTTCAATCTTTAAAAAATGAATGTTGGCCTTAGAAAGCCTTGGGGACTATGTTTGAAATTAGAACTACTATTTTTGACCAATTGCCACTGGTTATTTAACCTTAACATTGCATTGCTAGAAATTAACATATTTTATGGTATAAAGTTGTCTGTCATATTTTATCTGTTTTTAAAAAAGTCTACTTAGAATCCCCTAGATATCTCTTCTACTATTACTTATACCATGCCATGCCTTGTCACCTCCTCCATTTTACCTTTTATCCCTTTCATCTTAACTCGCTGATTTTTCCTACACCTCAATAATTATATTATCTATCTCAAAGACAACTCAAAACAATGACACAACCATCCTTGCACTCCTATGAAAGAACTTCGCTACTCTACAACACTTGTTACTTATTGATTACATAGAAGAAGAAAAATAGGTAGGCCACTGTTCATGGAATGCCATGGATTTAAGAATGTTTTTATTATATAAGTAGGGAGATGGCTCGAAACCAATAACAAAAAAGAGTTACAAAGTTAAATCTTCAGGCAAAGAATAGCCACCCGGAGGCCAAACAAAAATCAAAGTCCACCCTACAAAAATAATCAAAAAGTTTCATAGTTTTGTAGCTATTTCAGCACATCCTAACTAACTTCCAGCTTCTATACTTATCATCCCATTTAAAAACATCATCAGTAATCCTACTACTCAAAGTCTTACTAGAAACACTAGCAGAGAGCATATTGCTAAGAGTTTTATCAGTCCTAAAATAGTAAGAGTTAACATTAAAGGGTATGTAGACCCAACATAACATCCTTAGAATGATCATCAACAAAAAATAACAAAAAAATGAGAACTAGAGACCAGCTAATATTCCTTGAGCTGGTTCCAGTCACACTGGAGTCTCCAAAGATTGTCTTCCCAAGTGTCCATCTTCTCCTCATCATCGTCCATAGTGTGCTTCATCTGTTCCTGCTTCTTCAACTTCTTCTTGTTCTTTTTAATCCTCCCCTAACCAAAAACCGTGCCCAACACAACACTCTTCATAACCCCATCCATAATGCAGCAAAGGGATCTTAAGGAATCACATAGGTTTTGAATCTTCAATTTTTTTTCCTTTTTCTTTGTCTCAAGGGTAGCAACTCTCTCCTTTAGCTCCTATAAATTCTCTTCCTAATTCTTTTTGTCATCCATCTGAGTAGGGGAGTCCTGGGAACAAAGGACCATCTCCTCATCACCTGACAAATTAGGGACCTTAGGGTTGTGTTCTGGAGTATCCGAGTCCGCCTCAGTCTTGCTGATCTCATCCTCATCTTCCTCTTCTTCCATTTCCTCTTTTAAATTCTCTTCAGGGTCATCCTCCTCCTGGAAATCCTCATCCTCAGTATTGTCAATAGAGTTATCCTCCTCTAGATCATAAATTTCCTCTAGATTTTTAACATTGGTCTGGTTATCAGCTTTCTTAATTTGCTATTTTCTTTCTTTAGCCCGGAGCCTAAACGACCTCCTTTCCCCAAAACTGCAATCAATTTTTTCTTGCTTTGAAGGTTTTTACTCCTCATCTTCTTGATAGTCCAGGTCCAGGTCTATGGTGATACTTTTACTGCCTAACTCTTTGGTGGTTTTTTTAGCTTTAATTGGGGAATTCTTAGGGATTTCTAGCTTTCTCTTATCAGGGTTCACATTTAGCAGGGCAAGTTCCAGGGACTCTTTATCGAGGATAGAAAGGGTATTTTTTCCTCTATTCTAAGTTGAGGAGGTGGAGTCAAGCAAACACTGAGACATAGGGTTAGCTAGCACAAGATTGGAGGATTTACCATGATTTTTATGAGAGTTTTCCTCATTCCCAAGCGTAGGGGACAAAGTACTGAGGCTGGGGGAGTGGTCCACAATAAACTTGTAAAGAAGATAGATAAGGACTTTGTGTAGCGAGGGGTTGGCACCATTTTGAATGTAGGACTCTAAGGAGGAGAACAAAAAGAAAGGCAAATTGATTTTCTCTCCATGCCTAATATGATTAAGAATAGGAAAATGATAATTGCGCACAATAGTATATCTACCTTCAAGCATAAAATAATTCATAACATAATAGATAACAATAGGGACCAGTTTAGGCACAGCCAAGCAACCATACTCGTTCTAAATTACCTCTGGTTTCTCTCCTTTCTTGAAGATTTTTTTCGTAAACCCTTTGTAGTCTCCACTACTACATCTTTCCACCCATTCAATATCATTCAACAAACCAGTGAACTCCACAATGTAATCCAACATAATAGTGAAGGAAATCCTCCCAATAGGCACATCGCCATTCTGCCAAGAGTTGCAGAATCTCACCATCGAAGCTTTACTGTAACCCTTCATTGCCAGAAAGAACGGGGTAAAACCACCATTCTAAAAAAAACTCCCCAATCTCCTCATTGTCATGACGCCCATCACAATTTTTAGGCTCAGTTCTCTTAAAAGGGCCCCCCATGTCGGAAGAAGGACAACTAGAGCACAAATTATCTCTATGAAAGTGACCCAAGAAAAAACTCAAGTTCTTCACAATCGCAGGCAAACATACGTAAATATTTTTGGAAAGGTCATTTTTTAACTCTTTCACACTGTTGTCATCACATCTACGATTTCTTTTAAAAACATTAAACTTTAAGGCTCCACAAAAATCAAAATTGCCGCCTTTACTTCTAATAAAAACCCGATCTAAAAAGATACATTCGAAATCATGAGCCTTAGTTCTTGTACCTACCTCTAGACTTTTTGCGTCCATGTCATCACCACAATACATAGTCCAACTAGAAAAAGAACACGTAAGCATAAAGCTCCAGATCACCCAAACCCTATCTGTCATACAGTAGGGGCCCACATAATTTTTAAAAATTTCAAAAAAGGTGGTCATGTAGAGAAAAACTCAAAACCTGACTGTTAAAACCCTTTTTGATATCCATCCTTTTCCCCTTGTTTTCTCTTAAGCCTTTCATGAGCAAGAATCTCTTTGAGCTCCTTAAAGCTTTCACTAAAGTTAAAAAATCTCCAATCCGCACTACTCAAACCCTGATTGGCAATAAGGTTGGCAACCATATTTCCATCCCTATAGGTATGTTGAATAGTAATGTTCTCAAAAAGATTAAGGATATATTTACACTTGTTTATAATCCCTCTACTCTCCTAGGGGGGGAGAAACAGAGTTATTAAGATAGTCAATAATCAGCTTTTAATCTCCTTCCAGGATTACTTTCTTCATTGAATTATGTTGGAGCCTAGAGAGGCCCATCCAGGCTGCCATAGCTTCAGCTGTGTTATTTGTACCAATCCCCAACTTTGTGCCAAATCCTTCAATGAACCCTTCCCCCAGATCTTTGATTAAGCCACCTACCTGAGACAAACTAGGGTTATCTTTAGAGCAGCCATCAAAATTACACTTGAACCAACCCGAATCTGAAGGAAGCCAAGTGCCACATTTTCTCAGTAACAAGTTTTTCCAGTTGAGCTTCAAGAAGTTATGTTGAATGCCCCATTTTTTTCTTAAGTGTAGGTCCAATAGAGTAGGTGAGACCTTAGAGATACCTTGGGAGTCCTCATTGACATTCTCTCACACCTACTATTTTATGATGTTGGTGAGAACATTGTTGCTTCTCCTTTCTTCTCTGAAATCTCTATTATTCTATTCCTTCCAAATGTTCCAGGCTATAATTGAGGGAATTTGAGGCCATGGATTCTTAGCAATAGGGCGAGAGTAGGGGTTAATAGTCCACAAAATCATGAAATTTCTCATGGTTTTGGGATGAATCCAATTAATTTTCAAATCCTTCAGTATAGCCTCCCAAATTTCCTGAGCATAACTACAGTGTAGAAAAATATGGTCTATACTTTCCATGTCCTTATTACAGATCTCACATCTATTGCTGAAGGAGAATCCCCTCTTGTTAAGATTATCAATAGTCAAAATCCTCCCATGAGCCGTAGCCCACCAAAAAACAATTAATTTTAGGAATTAGGCCTTTGATCCAAATTTCTTTTCAATTGAAATTCTTTGTAGTATCTTCCTCCATATCTGGGTAAGCCGATTTGACATTGAAGGTACCAGCAGAATTGATTTTCCATATCCATTCATCCTACATATGAGAGGAAAAAAGGAAACAGTTGGGTAGAAGATCTAAGAGATCCTTAGCCTCCATCATAAGCTGATCTTTAACCTTCACCAGAATCTCAAAACAATTAGTGATAGTCTTTGTCATATTTTTCATGGCAACTCTCTACCCTTGCCACACAATGCAGTCATGAACTTTCACCCCGTAGTATCTACTTAGGAAGGCATAAATGTGTCTAAGGTGTGGGAGATCAGCGAGAGCCTAACGGTGCACCCAAACATCTTGCCAGAAGTCACTTCTTTTCCTGTTACCTATAATCATTTTTCCATTCTTTTTCATGACCTTTCTAGGTTTAGCAATATTATTCCAAATGGAGGAACCAAAAGGTAGCTCTCCATTAAGTTTATAAACTTATCAGAACTTTGAGTATGAAGTTATTTAGAATGCAAAATGTTGGTCCAATCTTTCACCTCTTCAAATAACTGCCATCAAATTTTAGTTAACAAGGCTCTATTGAAGGTTTTGATTTTCCTTATACCAAGTCCCCCTTCCCTCACAAGTCTGCACACTTTCTCCCAAGCAACCAGGAAGATTATATTTCTTTCTTCAGTGCCTGACTAGAGGAACCTTTTTTGGATTCTTTTAATCTTTTCAGCCACAAGCACAAGCACTTTAAAAATGGAAAGATAATAGATAGGTAAATTTTGCATACACGATTTAACCAATTGTAATTTGCCTACCATATCGAGGAGCTTCTCTTTCAAGCCATCCAACTTCTTGTAGAATCTTTCAAGAATACCATTGCAAAAGACCGAAGGGGCTTTAGAGATGAGGGGAAGCCCAAGATAAGAGTCAGGGAGGGTAGCAATTTGGCAAGTTAAGATGGTGGAAATTTTAGCTTGAAGGGTGGGGCTAACATTCATGAGGAATAGCTTTCTCTTTTCATAGTTAATATAGTGACCGAAGATTTGAGCATAATTTTCTAGGATTATTTTCCAATGCCTAACCTCAGATACATAAGCTTCTCCAAATATTATAGTATCATCCATAAATTGCTAGTGGGTAATAGGATCGGGAGTGGCTAGTTTTATGATAGGTGTGCCCTTTTATCATTCCCTAAGATGTTCAATCATTCTGAGCCACCTCATAGCGATGTTTTCCCTTGAGTGCTCAAAGTGGAAAAAAGGGTCAAACTTTGACGTTGCGTAACTCGGATACTGTGGCACTTTTGGACAATCTGTTTGAACCTATGGGGTCATGTTTTTTTGGATAAAAATTCCTCTCTCGGTTTTGGACAACTAGATTTTGTTTTCTTATGGTGATATTTTTTCTATCGCATCAAAAACCGTCAGTGAGAGGTGGCAAAATAGTGCATCTTTCATTTTGCTTGTCATGGGAATGAACCATCAGTTCAAACACATCCAAGTGACTAGGTTTATGCTAGGTGTTCCCTTGTCTCACTCCCCAAGATGTCCGATCATTCTGAGCCACCTTGTAGTGACATTTTCCCTTGAGCGCTCAAAGTGGAAAAAATGGTCAAACTTTGACATCACGTAACTCAGAGACCATGGAACTTATGGATGATCCATTTGAACCTATGGGGTCATGTTGTTTCTTCCTAAACAATCCTCTCTTAGTTTCGGGCAACTCAATTTCTTTTTCTTGTGGTGAGATTTTTTCCGTCGCATCAAAAACTGTTAGTGAGAGGTGGCAAATAGTTCATCTTTCATTTTGCTTGTCGTTGGAACAAACCGTCAGTGTGAGAGCATCTGGGTGGCCGATTTTACACTAGGTGTGCCCTTGTCTCGCTCCCCAAGATGTGCGATCATTCTGAGCCACCTCGTAGCGACGTTTTCCCTTGAGTGCTCAAAGTGGAATAAATAGTCAAACTTTGACATCATATAACTCAGAGATTGTGGCATTTATGGACAATCCATTTGAACCTATGGGGTCATTTTGTCTCTACCTAAAAAGGCCTCTCTCGGTTTCAGACTATTCGTACTAGCCCTTCAAATCGAGTAATTCAACAATAACTCAAAACTTTCCCAAAACACTTGGAAAAAAAAGTGCATATTCAGATACCCATTTACAAGTTATTTAACATATGCCAGAATTAGACTCATTTATTTATAATCAAATAGTACAAATTTATAATCAAATGGTACAAGTTTATTACAAATGTATTTATAATCAAATGGCACAAATTTGGGCTCTCAAAATTTGCAAATCAGCCCCATGGACACTTTCATATATAAAATTTGACATCTAATATAAATGATCAACCTCATTACTATTTATATTTACAAAATTTTGCATCTAAATATGCAAATTACAACTCGTTGTTGTTTGTTTATACAAAAATTGGCATCTAGATATGCATATTACAACTCATTGTTGTTTTTTATGCAAAATTTAACATCTAGATATGCACATTACAACTCATTGATGTTTTTATATACAAAATTTGGCATCTACATAAGTATATTATAGCTCATATGCATGTAGAGCACATCCAAAAAAGCAAAGTTACAATGTTTTGCAAAAGATATATACAAAATTGTCAAAATTATGCTACCATATTGTAGAATTATTCTTCTAGATGGCCCAAAATCAATCAAGTGAACCTTCTGGATCAGTTCTAACCCTTAGTGTCTCAAGTATTGCCTCGTGGTCTAATTCACGAACTTTCCACAAATCCTTGTTAAGAGGTCTACCACGATATTTAATCAAATGAATATTTGTTGCAACAAGAAGGTTTGAGTAATGAAGAATATGTCTATGTGTCTCAAAATCCTCAAACAACCAGGCATTAGAATTTTTGATAGGGTACCTGCATTTTATAGAAGGATAAGTTAATGCCAAAATCAATACAATGACTACTAAATAAATGAGTTTAAGAGGTCTCAATAAAACTCGACACAATAATGGTACCTTCTAAGCCATGTCCCTATCACAACAACGGATCCTATTGGGTACCCAATACCCTCTCCATCAACCACTATAAAAGTCAATTTCTTTTTGGCCTCAATATAATGACACAAAAATTAATTTGTTCCTTCTTCATTGTTCTCATCTGCAATAACTACATATACATGACTTGCATTTAATAGAAGAATATAAGTTAATACCAAAATCAACATAAGTTAATACTAATAAATTAAGCTTTAAATTGTAGCAATTGCAACCCTTTACTTGGTTCAACTATGTCTGATACATAGTCAAAATCCACTGATGCTTCAATCTGGTTCATTTGTAGTGCTCTATGAAGTTGATATGTATCTAGTGTTTGCAAAGGTCTACAAGACCATTGGTCTACCCACTCTTTTGATTCACATTCATCCCACACAAAATGCATACACGAAGAGAAAAAGCATGCAATTCGTCTAGTATAAATAACTAGTGATGTTGCATTTGAACTTCTAAATGAATGTATGTCACTTGATCCAACAAGTGTACATCAATCTAGATAGTTTTCAATGTTAGATTCACTTATTAACCAAAAATATCTAGAAACCATGGACTTACCTGCATTACTTGGTCCCATCATAGAGTTACAACATTGCACAATTATTTTTGCATCTATTCACATTGCACCACCTTTGTACTTCAATTCCTCTCTAGTAAGAGCTCTTTTCACACATGCTCCTACACCATCATGCTCTCCCTTTCCATGCCCTGCCTCAATGAAATTCCAAAAATGTTGCACACCACTTGTCACATGCATCCTAGTCCACCAGTAGAACATCCTTGCATTCTTGAATTGTGCAGTGCAATTGTTCGACCATATTAAGTGCTGGTTGTATCTTATATCTCTTTCCCTTAAACTATCATAGAAGACTATAAAGAAACCTTGCAAAAACTTTGAGGAATGAGTATGATCATTACTGATATAGAAGTCATATTCTCCTATAACCTTTCTATCCTCCTTGGTGCTATCATGTGCATGCACGAATTCTATGTGCACAAAAACTGTAACTTGTGTAGAGTGGTAATACCTAGATTGTACTTCATTTTGTGGCTTTAGTGCATAATTCTCAGAAAAATCAATGACAGAGACAATAGTGCTGAGGGGGAAAGTGTCCTTACACAACTTGAATTGCTCATCTAACCACCTAACTCTATGTGTGTGACCTATGTACTCATAAACTAGTTTCTCTTGAAACATCTTCATAAATTCAGCTATGCATATATCCCTTTTCACTAACTAACACCTCTTTAATTATTTTCCATCTTTAACACCATATGTGACTGACTTATATTTTCCAATAGAAACTAGCTCCTTACCAATTTCATGTGTGCTATCTAGATGTAGGCATCTATGCAACTATTACAAACCACCACATGTAGGACAAAAACCTCTCAAACACGTCATCTTATAGTAAATGCACCTGTCATCTCATTTACATAGTACACTTGAAATAAATTCTCTCGATGACTTAGGAGGTTCTTGTAGACCACATTCCTGCAAAACATCATTACTATGAAAAGTACACCATATAGAGCGATACATATCATAATGCATGGAAAATTCAACATGGACCCTACAACAACATGTAGTACGTGCATGATTAATCTTAACATAAAATGGTTTTGTCATCTCAAAAAATATTTGACTAATTTTAGTTTGAGGAAAGCTTTGAAGAAACCTTTCATAAAATTGTGTTTGAGTGGTATCTAAATAGTGTTTTGGATGTGGCTTGCAATTACTAATTCCAATTCACCTTCTAACAACATCTCTTTGGTTGGGTGAAACCCATGTGTTGTCATGCCAATATTTCTCAATTAACGTTCTTAGTGCATCAACAACAACCTTGTCCTTGTGTGGGAGTCTACCTGAGAATGCCCAAAGAGAATTATTGTTAGGATCCTCGATTTTCTCTGGCCTCTCTAAGGCATAGTGTAATGTGGTTCTACTTATCCTTAATGACTTGCTTGTTTTTCTTATTAAACGATATTTTTTCATTTCCTTTCCCATTATGGTTGATGTGAGGACATGATGAGTAACATTAGCATCTTTAGTGTGTGATTTCGAACCAATGGCTTGGTATTCATCAAAAAGATTTCTCACAATGGTACTTTCACTATTATTTTCAGATGTTCTTAACCCCAAAATTTTCATTGTCTCTCTAAATTTAAAATTTTTAATCATTTCAACAACTAATTGGTATCTTCCACTTTGATTTAAGTTTTCAAAATAGTTATTCCAAATTCTTCTAACCATTCTTCTACAAGTTGTTTTGGAAATTTTATCATGCATTGTTCACAATATTTTCATCAATATCTATTAGGAACTTTGGTTTTCTATGAATTATTCTAAGAGGTGTTAAGATTGGTGCATGCTCTTCATTTTCATTAGGTGCATTGATCAAATCAAATTCAAATGGTATATCTTCTTCAATTTTATTAACATGTGCATTCATCGAATCATTTTTAGATGGTGTATGTTCATTGCATTCATTAGGTGCATTCATCATATGTATTTGAATCGGTGTGTGTTGATCATTTTGATTTGGTGCATTCATCATATCACTTTCATTAGGTGCATTAGATGACGTACCTTCATGTAATCTCCATATGCGCTCCCTTTGTCTTTCATTTGCTACCTCTCTTTGTTCATTTGTTCCTCTCTTGTTCTTTCCCATTGTCCTACACATAAAATCATGATGACAATCCACAATCAAATAGAAAAAAAACAACAACTGATCATCATTTTGTTATAATCTAAAGTAAGAATAATAAAATAACTTTAAAAAAAACAAAATATAAGATAAATCAATCATGATCAAAGCAAAAACACAATAAATGATCATGATTTGATATAATCTAAAGTAACAATGATAAAATAACTTAAAAAACAATCCAATATACGAGACAAATCAATCATTCCAAAGCAGAAGTGACAAAAGAATATGAAAACCTAAGTATTACTATACCAGAAAAATATGTGCAAAAGCAATGGGGCCATCAAACAACTTGTAATGCTGGTTTTTAGGCTATTGGGACTAAAATATATTAAGATTTTCCCATAACCCGTACCCGTACGGGTTATGGAAACTTCTATGTGAACGTTCACAATTTCTCATAACCTATATGGGTTATGTAGAACTAGAAGTTTTGGCCTTAGTTCTATATAACCCGTATGGGTTATGTAGATCTAGGAAAAGGAGAGGGGGAGAGGGAGAGGGAGAGAGAGGGAGATTGGGGAAAGGAGAGGGGGAGAGGGAGAGAGAGGGAGATTGGGAAAAGGAGAGGGTGAGAGGGAGAGAGGGAGGGAGAGGGAGAGAGAGAGAGAGAGAGAGAGAGAGAGAGAGAGAGAGAGAGAGAGAGAGGAGAGAGGGAGATCAGTAAAAGGAGAGGGGGAGAGTGAAAGAGAGGGGGGTGGAGAGAGGGAGGGAGATTGGGAAAAGGAGGGAGAGAGAGAGAGAGAGAGAGAGAGAGAGAGAGAGAGAGAGAGAGAGAGAGAGAGAGAGAGAGAGAGAGAGAATAGGGGATATGAAGAGAGGGAGATTGGGAAAAGGAGAGGGAGAGAGAGAGAGAGGGAGGTAAGAGAGAGAATATAGGATAGGAAGAGAGGGAGATTGGGAAAAGGAGAGGGAGAGAGGGAGAGAAGGAGAGGGGGAGGGAGAGAGGGAGGGAGAGGAAGATTGGGAAAAGGAGAGGGAGAGAGGGAGAGAGGGATGGAGAGAGAGAGAGAGAGAGAGAGAGAGAGAGAGAGAGAGAGAGAGAGAGAGAGAGAGAGAGAGAGATTGGGAAAAGGAGAGGGAGAGAGGGAGAGAGAGAATAGGAGGGGGAGGGGGATGGATGGAGAGGGAGAGAGAGAGAATAGGAGGGGGAGGGGGATGGATGGAGAGGGAGAGAGAGGGATATTAGGAAAAGGAGAGGGGGAGAGGGAGAGAGAGGGAGATTGGCAAAAGGAGAGAGAGAGAGAGAGAGAGAGAGAGAGAGAGAGAGAGAGAGATAAACCTAATTAAGGATCCATTTGGTTACTTGCATGAATGGCATTGAGAGATCTTTTACTTGTAACTGTTGTAAATGGAGGAGGCATAAAATCTGTTAGTTTACAACTCTGTAACGCCATCTTTTAAGTCGAGTCATATGCATTTGGTTGGGGGAACTAGGAGCGTTGATTTTCTTTCCATGTAATATTCATTTTCCTGAGTAATAATAAGAGAGAGAGAGAGAGAGAGAGAGAGAGAGAGGAGATAGGAAGAGAGGAATAGAATAGGATAAGGAGAGGGGGAAGGAAGACAAGAGAGAGAGGAAAAGAAGAGATACATGCATGTATACAAACATATATACATATATCTATATAAATATATGTATATATAACTGTAGATATACATATATACATACATAAACACATATTATATAGGTATGTCTAAAATATGTGTAGTAAATGCTAAGTTTACAAGCATACATTTTTATGTTGTCATAACCCGTACGGTTTTGTGAAACTGAGATTTTGACATTTGTATAATTGCATTAATGCCATACTAGCTAGTTCATGCAAGTGTGGTAAACTGCAAATGGCAATTAATGAGACTTGAGAGAAGTGACGACACCCAAATACCATTTTATGTTGCGAGGTTGCGACTGGATGTGATTTTATGTTATCGCAAGTTCGCGAGGTGTTCGCGGTTAAGTCATTTTAATTTGAGATCATGCGATGTGGTTGGTATCACAACTTAGTTGGTTTCGTCACTTGCTCGTAGGTTTTGAAGTTGTTTAGCATTTTAACTTGCGATCTGGTGACGGTAAGTTTTGGTCTGATTTTGTGGTCATCGCATGCTCGTGGGTTTGTAAGTCTTAAGTCAAAAAGTGTTGCAAGCATGCAACGGTGGTTAAGTGTCTTGTTGTCATGACATCGCAAGAGTTTAAGTCAAGTTTCTAGTTGCGAGCTTGTGATGAAATAAGTTGTTTTGTTAGATTTGCAATGGTTGCCAGCTCGTACGTAAAGAAAGAACATTACAACTATTGTTGTAAGGTTGCAATTGAAGCGCTTGATGAAGATCAACGGTTGTCGCTCACTCGCGAGATTCTTTGAGGATTCGTAAAAGGGGTTGTGAGCTTGCGATTAAGAGGATTTGGTAGCATTGTCGCTAACTCGCTAACACATGGACTTGTTTGCTAGGTTTTGTAAAAGTTTTCAATGGCAATCACCAATCAAATAGAAGGGCATGAATTCAAATTTTGCTCGAGTACTTCAGCTTTGAAGTTTGAAATTTGAATTAATGTCACATTAGCTAGTTCATGCAAGTGTGGAAATTAATGAGACTTGAGACTTGAGAGAAGTGACGGTGCCCAAATACCATAAATTGCATGATCGAGCCAAGATTTTGTATAATTGCATTAATGCATTCTATCTTTGAGGTAATCCAGTGAATTGAGCTTTGCAACAAGGTTGGAGAATTCAGAAAGTTGGGTGTGGGAAATTTTTTGAAAATTGGTTAAGTTTTTCTCCTGCAACTAAAATGAGCCAGGCGACAAGTGGAACTAGAGCTTCCAAGCTCAAGCCCAAGCCTAAGGCCATGACAAGTGGAGCAGGAGGACTTGGAGGTTCCAAGGCTAGTGCCACTGAGGAAAAGATGGTTAAGAAATACAAAGAAGAATTTGTAGATTTGATGCTAGGGACTTCCGTTGCTTTGAATACAAATGATTTGGCATGGAAAGATTTATTGAGCCAATGCAAAAACCCTACCATGCTTAATATGACTGGTTCTGCTCTGTTTAATTATTTTTGGAATAATAGGGTTAAGGGTGTCCCGATGTCAAACCCTTGGGATTTAAATATGGAAAAGTTAATTGTGCCAGATGTGTATGTTGATGTGGATTTGATCAAAGAGTTGGCTAAATGCTATTGCCCAGTATCTAGGGTAATCAAAAGAAAGAACCAGTCTACCCTAGTTTCAATTAACAGAGCTAGCTTTGTTGAAGCTTTCCAGATTACTGGTGCTACATGTACAGATATAGATTTGGAGCGGATTGCAGAGGATTATGACAAATACAAAGGTATTATCAAGAAGCATGCAATCCCCAGATACATGCCTAGGGTGAATAGGAAGCCAGTTATAATTCTAGAGAGTATCAAACCGCCATTTGACATCACATCTTTCCACCATTATATGCATTGTACAATCTATGGATTATACAGAGTGTTGGGTTTTGATGGAGATTCAAAAGTGTCAGCTGAATTAATGATGATGGCTATGGACACTCAACACCTAGATGTTAACAAAGATTACTATTATGTGGGCTATGTGGTTCAACACATTCATAATGCTCTAGTTAAAATTCAGAGTGGTGCACCCAGCCCTACATTCAAGCATTATTCATTGCTGGTACATTTAACCTTGTTCTATAATGTTGAGTTTGTGGATAAAGAATTGGAGCTTTTCAAAGAAGAATTGGGTGTCTTAATACCAATACAAAGATGGACCCAGGTTTGGGATAGTAGTTCTCCCCATTCTTCTTTCCTTTTCTTTGAAAATTGGATTGTTTCACCAATTATGGAAATGCTAGGAATAAATAGGGAACAATTGTCAATTAATGTTAGGAGAGTTTTGAGACCTTAACAGTTTGTTCCAAGCTGGTCTATTTCACATAACTAGGGGGACTTTTATTTTTTTGATAACTTTACTATGATCAGAGTCTATGGGTGTCGTCAGCCTCCCCATATTTTACCAAAATTTGTTCTAATTAGGATTGGTTTTATGGAGTTTATCTGGCAATTGATCCTAGTTGAAAAAGAATACCTTGATAAACACAGGAAGGGTTCTCTTCTTCCTAGGCTTTGGGTTGCATCTAATTTTACCATTGGTAGGAGTTCCTTTGATGAAGTAAACAATTTCCTTAAACAATATAGGTTGGTTAATGTTGTGTCTAGATTCTATGATCCAAAACAATTTATTAAAGTTGCATTGCCAAAAATGACACCTTGGGCCACAATAAAAGACCATGAACCATTGGATGATGAAGATGTGGTTAGAAATTTCTTGAGAAAAGATGAAGTACAATAAAGGAGAAGAAAATGGAAAAATTTGATGAGAGTTGAAGCAGAATTGAAGGTTGTTGACCCTAGTTTCTTAGGTTTTTGCCTTGATAGCCCATACCTAGAGAGGATTAACAAAATGTTGAATTTATATGAAACTCTGATGGAACAAATACCTCAAATTCCAGATTTAGAAGTGGTTGGTCAGCAGCAAGACCCCCAAGATGGACATTCTTCACATGGCAAGAGACCACTTAGTGTGTCTGCTGATGATGTAGAGAGTGGTGATGAAGTTCAATCTACCTAAGTCCCAGCTGCAAAGAAACAAAAAACCAATGAGGTCAGTACAATTGTGAGGAGAGACCCTGCTAGAGCAATTGTTACAGAACAAGGACAATACTTTCATCAAATAAGGACACATCTCAGAGAAGTAGGGCATAATGAAGAACAGGGAGAAACAAATGAAGCCCTTGCTCAAGGCTTTGATGAGTGTGTGATGTTGTCAAATGAGTTCATGAAAGATGATGACTTTATTAAGTCAGATGAATTTAAAAGTTTTTTGACAAGATTGAAACAAAAACAATTAAGACAAAATCTGATCATAGAGGAAGCAAATGAAGAAAAGAAACAGGAGATCATCAAGGCACTACAAGAATATGATCCTGATAGGGAGAAAATATCTATGGAATAGGAAAGACAATTGATTAAGAGTACTGGTATGATTATGATGCCTGACTGGGATATCTAGTCTATTTTTATTATTGATTAGATTAGGAAGCAAGAGGACCCAATGTTTAAAACTAAATTTGAAATTGGAGATGTAATAAGAGGAACAGGATTTAATCCTAAGTCAAAGACACTTGTTTCTTGGTCTTTGGCCCCTTCCACTCAAAAGACCCACCTTCTAAATATCCAAGTAGAAAAGAAAGCTGACATAATGATTTGGAACTTCCAGAACACAACTGACATAGAGATTGCCTCATTTTTCACTCAAGTGTCTTTCATGAATTTATCAAAAACAGAGGATTTGTCAAGAAGATACACAGAAACATATACCCAATTGATTTCATTGTATAAAAAATATGAAGAGACACTGATGAAGATGGGTGCTCTAGAGGAAGAGTTAGTGGAGTTGAAAGAAAAAATTGCAAATGAGCCCCCTCTAATACAGATTATAGAACAAGTACAAGAAATACCAGCTGATGTGACAATAAAAATGGAGGAATACACAGGGAAAATTGAAAAGCTTGAAAAGGAACAAAATGTCAAGGATATCTCTATTGTGTCAGGAATTCTGAAAGACAGGATTAATATATTGAAAGGAAAATTGATGGTAGTGCATGATTTGCACATTTCTTTGAAAGAGGCAAGTAAAACATCCTCTGAGGCTGTCACTTTTCTTGGACCTTTGTTCAATGTTTGGTTAGGAAGAAGCAAATTAATGGATAAGCTAGATACTGCAATGATGTATAGTGACGAGTTCCCTCCCAAGATCAGTGACACTAAAGACATGGTGGAGGTAATGAATGCAGCTTATGCATTTTTCACAGGGAAGGATGTGCTTATAAATGAAAAATTACAGACATTTGGGGAAGGTTATAGTAAATTGGTGCCTTCAATTTATGGTAGTAATGGAGATTTGAAATCAGTTTCTAATTGGACCAGCGAATTTGATTTGATTATGGAGCAAGAAGAAATAATCAAGCATGTAAATGAATAGGTTGATGCTGATTTCCTTAACGGTATGCTTGATTCACTGTTCAAGGTTGAGGTTGACCATGAAAAGTTTATTGTTGAGTCTAGGGCAGTTACAGATGCCAGATGGACAGATTCAGTTGCAAAGTTGGAAGAGGTAAATACATTCAGTTGGCCAACAGACAAAGAGGTGGACAGGTGGCAAGCCATGCTAAAGCCAAAGAAGAAATCTCAGGATGAGGTTGCTACCCAAGATTCCTCATAGTAATCCTAAGCTTGTTGAATCCTCATCTTATAAAAGGATTCCCAAATTAATTTGAAAGGGATGGCCACTTTTTCTTTTTGATTAGTAGAAAGGGATGGCCAGTTGGCCACTTTTATTGATGTTGAACTTGAAAACTCTTATATAGTTATAATAGCTCAACTGTTCAAGAATTTGATAAGTGCATAGTTGAATCGCATTGTGAATTTACTTTCTGATATCATTATGAATATAATATCAATATCATTTGTAGTTTGAGATCTTCACATAATTGTCTTTGTGTTGAATTTATGTTTTCACTGTGAATTGAATGGTCAAGAGTTTTTCAGTTTACATATGAATTTGGGTTGTGTATGTAATGGCATTATTCATAATTTCATTCCTATTTATCTGCAAATGAATCTTATTGAAGTTTATTATTAGGTTGTCTTTGAATTGTAAGTGACTCTATGCCCTAGGATAAGGCACTGGTCGGTTGTCTTGATGTTTTACTAATTATGTTGTATTCCTATCTATTGTGGTGTTTAATACTAAATCATTCTTAATACTCTTATGATTTTATATGCTATGGATGTTTATGTAATATATGTGGAGGTGTTCTATGACTATGTCTATAATCCACCCACCAATTACAATGAGGTGAATCCTTAATATGATTCCAGACTAACAAAAAATTTGTATTCTTGGGCATAATAGGATTAGGAAGCATTAAATGAAAAATTACATACACCGTAACAATGCAACAAATGAAAAAAGTTAAATCTCATGATTCTGATCATTTGAAAGAGATAGAATTATACACAAAATAAATTTATATATAACTCCTTCAAGAACCTGCACAAAGTTTGACACTAAATGCTTTTCATTTGCTTTGTAAATGACTATATAGTATACAACTTGCTCCCTTCACCTAGAGTCTAGAATCACTACTGGAACCAGAAAAGGAACCCCAATGACTATACAACTTGCAAAACTACTTGAGCCATGCCATTATCACTTTGATGCCTTCGGATGGAATGTGAGATGTTACATTTTGTCCAATAGATCATTTCCAAATAGAGGAGGAAGCCTTCATGCCGAGGAATAGAGAAAATGAAAAGAGGAGCTCGAGCCTTCATGCCCATGATCAGGGAAAGTGGAAACATGAGCTTTACGGTAAATGCAATATGTTGGGGAGGGGTCACAACTTCCATGTCATCACAAAGATGATTGGCTACCACTCCCCACCCAAACAAATCCTTCTTTCATTCCTCTGCGGGCTCCTTCTTCAAACCCCTTGCCATCCTATGGCAGAGTAGAAGCAGAGGATGTGCCATGCTTGGCCTTTCTTGACAAGAAAAGACTTTCACACCCCCTCTGGCAATCCTTCTCACTTTCACAACCCCTCTGACAATAAACAAACTCACGCATAAGAAAACAAAAAAACACCCATCCGGTATCACAGAGAACACAACAACTCCATGCATGATCCTGCTCAAACATTATCCTCTTTTTTGAGGAAAAAACCACTCTTAGAAAATGAAAAAGGTTTCTTTTCTCTTTTACCAATTAAGTCACCACTCCATTGTATTTATAACATTTTCACACTTCATTTGGTGATGCCCATTCACATGAAAAATCATCATTTTGTTGTTTTTCAACATGACTATAGACTCTAGAAGTCATGCCTATCAAATCCACTGCATTCTGCTAAGGCTCATCTATTGTGAACGATTTTGTTTTGATTTTATTCCTCCTTGATTGGACAAATTCTGCTTCAGAATCCCTAACAAGAAGCAACCTGAGCTCTTATTTCTCAGAGAAATCCGTGATCTCCCATCTCTAACTTAGAAGCTATCCAATCCTTTTATGCCTCTGAAACCATCGTCCTCGCTTGTCTAATCAACCTCGACTCAGGAGAAACCTTCAAACTAGTCCCTCAGGAATGACTCAGCATCCAAGCCTTAAACATTTTAGGTTGTGAGCTAGCGACCAGATAGTTTGTGGTTAAGTTTTATGGTTATCGCCAGCTCGTGAGGTAAAATGTCTGAAGACGTGATCAAGCCGTGAGCTGGCGACAAGTTGGTTTGGGTTTACATCGCAAGGTCTCTAGCTTTTCGGGTGTTAGCATTTTATGTTACCGAACTAGAGATTGTTAGTGAAATTGCTTTGGTCGCGAGGTCTCGAGTTGGTCTGATGTCATACATTATAGCCGCAAGAGTTAGTGAGTAACTTATTTTATACAGTTATCGCTAGCTCTTATGTTTGTTTAATGTTAGCATTTTTAGGTCACGAGGTAGCGACTAGACAATTTGTGGTTAGGTTTAATGGTTATCACCAGCTCACGAAGTTAAATGTCTGAAGACCTGATCAAGCCGTGAGCTTGCGAGTGAAGTGCTAGTAGTTAAGAGATAAACAGTTTTATGTTGGCGAGTATGTGAGAAGGGTTAAAGTTACCACTATCTCCAAGTCGCTGCGGTGATGAGGACTTAACATTTTGTGGTCGAGAATTGGCAAGTGGCAGTTTAGTTTCCCTCAGTCACTAGATATCGAGGTTACGAAGGCTTAGCATTTTCAACTTGCGAGTTGGAGATAGAGAGAGTTGTAAGGGCTTATCGCTAGGTCATGAGATGCCCTAATGGGTAGTCTTTTAGGCAGAGAGATGACGACTGTGTGCCACGTGTTTTAATGACTTAAAGTTAATATCTTGAAATCACCAATATTTTTATTTTTATGGTTTGAAAATAGCTTGAAATCACCAATATTTTTATTTTTATGGTTTAAAAATAGGTTGAAATCGTCAATATTTTTTTTTAATGGTTTGAAAATAGGTTGAAATCGCCAATGCAAATATTTTTTTGGTTTTAAAAACATTACAATTCGCCCATGCAAATATTTTTTGGGTTTTAAAAATATTAAAATTCGCCAGGTTTTTACACCTTGTCCAAGGGGGGGGTTTCTTAAAGTTTTCCCTGACTGATTTGTTCACATACTTGCACCAAGAGTCTCATTGGTGGGTGGGTCTTTTGGATTCAAGTTGTTCATTTTTGTCAACACATTTTCTCGCATACAATATGCATTTGAGATGTATATAAAGTTAAAATAAGATTAGACCAATAGATGTAGTTCTGATCACAGAAATTTTTATTCAACATGTATTACTGTTGTGAAACAGATTGCAGAGATATTTTAAATGGATTATGGATTAAAAAATACATAAATAATGAATTAATATTTGACCTGTATTTGTAGATCACAATATTCTTGTTATTATAGACCTCTGCTTTTGCAAAGTTCAGTGAATACAACTTCCAATGCTATCTCAAGTGGTCTGAAAGTTGGAATTTGCTAACAGATAATCTATTGTAGCTTTTGTAGCTTCCCACGTCCTAAGGAAGGGTGCATATCCAGCTAAAGATACTCACGAGTTACCAAAGAATTCAAATACCTCTGTCTATCGAGCTATCCACAGTAAATAAGATGCCCAGGATCCTATATTGACAGAGATAACAGTCCAATTTTAGGCTACCCTAACAGAAATGCTCAAATGCCTCAAGAAGCCACAAAAGCCTATCAATCAATGATACGAGACTCATGCCAAGTCAAGGGAAACTCAGATCTGACTGTCCTAGAGAGTCACGTTGCACTATACCCATTCTATGCACTTGCAAAGCCACCAAGCATTTCGTTCAGACTTATCTTCTTTCTAATGATTTGCAGTACTGTATTTCACATCCAAAAACTCCAATATAGTCAAAATTTCATATACTCATTTGCCTAGTACGAGCAAGAGTAACCATCGACTCTTTACTTCATTACATTTCAACTTCCAGCATTAGATATCTGTTCTCAATCTTTGCATCCAATGTAATGTATTGTCTCCTGATAGAAATATAAAACTTTTAGAATATAGAATTTTTGTATTAAAACAAGATTCAAAACAATTCTTCAATCTAATGTTCTTTATTACTAATTATTGTTGTATAAGTGATGACAGAAATATAAAAATTTAGAATTTAGAATTTTTTGTCTTAAAACAAGAATTCCCAAAAATTCTTCAATCTTCAACACTGATTGTATTGAAATTAATGTTCTTTATTAGTAATTATGTTTGATTATGAAGAGCGAGTAAATGAAAAAAGAAAAAATGAAAGTGCAGAAAAAACAGAAAGGAAGAAAGAATGAATAAAGGCACAACACAGGATTTTATCGTGGTTCACCCAAATTGGCTACATCCACACTAACAGGGGAATTCTCTATTAATCTCTGTTCTCTTGTGTTACATCACAATAATACACAGCAGCAAATATATATAATGGCTCCAATACATAAGGCTCAGGAAGCTGAACAGCCAAGAGAATTGGAGGGAAGAAGACTATTGGTGTTTCATATTCCACAATCTCCCACTTGAAACCCAATCGCTGCTGCAGAGATTCCCCTACTTACCCTACTATCAGAGTTTGACAAGGCCGAGAGAAGTCCGACAGAACTCGAACTTCGCCCTTGTCACAGCCTTCGTGAGTGCATCAGCTGGATTCACCTTTGTATCAATCTTTGCAACCTGTAGCTTGCCTTCTTCAACTACATGGCGAATGAAATGTTCCTGTATATCAATGTGTTTAGAACGACGATGAGATGAATGATTATGAGCCATAAAAATGGCACTGC
Organism: Cryptomeria japonica; assembly: GCF_030272615.1. NCBI lineage: Eukaryota > Viridiplantae > Streptophyta > Pinopsida > Cupressales > Cupressaceae > Cryptomeria > Cryptomeria japonica. The sequence goes on along the minus strand of NC_081409.1, from coordinate 635,588,921 downwards.
TACTGTCACAAAAAAGAACATAATCATTCTGTTTACATCCCAGCTCACTCAATAAGCGCTGCAACCAAATCATTTCTCTGGCCCCTTCGGATAGAGCCATATACTCGGCCTCAGCAGAAGAAAGAGCAACTGACTTTTGTAATCTAGAGGCCCAACTGATTGCTGCTCCGACAAATTTGAAAACATATGCTGATGTAGATCGGCGTGTGTCCAGATCACCACCCAAATCAGAATCAACATAACCCTGTAGCTGAAGTTTACCTCCACCAAAACATAAAGAATAACTGGAAGTTCCTTTCAAGTACCTCATAATCCACTTAACAGCATCCCAATGAGCTTTGCCGGGATTGCTCATAAATCTGCTAACAACTCCCACTGCATGAGAGATATCTGGTCAGGTGCAAATCATGGCATACATAAGGCTACCAACTGCAGATGAATAAGGAATACATTTCATAAAGTCTTGATCTTCTTGTGTCTTAGGACACATATCGGAAGATAGACGAAAATGATCAGGTAGAGGAGTGACAATAGGCTTAAGATCCTTTATACCAAATCTGTCCAAAACTTGATTGATATATTTTTCTTGAGACAACCTGATTTCTTTGTTCTTCCTATCCCTGATTATATTCATTCCAAGTATACGTTTCGCAGCCCCAAGATCTTTCATGGCAAAATTGCGAGCTAATAGTTGTTTCAAATCACAAATAGTTTTCATGCTAGAACCTGTAACCAGCATATCATCAACATAAAGTAGTAATAAAACAAATTCACCGGAATCAAGCTTCTTGTAGTAGACACAAGGATCAGCCTCACAACGAATGAATTGATGCTCAGCCATGAAACGATCGAACTTACGATACCATTGTCGTGGGGCTTGTTTGAGCCCATACAAACTTCGTTTCAGTTTACAGTATAAGTGTTCCTGACCCTTTTTGATGAAACCTTCGGGCTGTTCCATATAGAGTTCTTCTTCAATATCGCCATGAAGAAAAGCGGTTTTAACATCCAACTGTTCAAGCTCAAGATCATTAGCTGCAACTAAACCCAACACAGCACGAATGGAAGTCATTCTCACAACTGGAGAGAAAATTTCATTGAAGTCTATCCCTTTTTTCTGATCATAACCCTTTACAACTAGCCTGGCCCGGTAACGTTTCTTACTGCCTTCTTCTTCCTTCAATCGATACACCCATCGATTTTTCAAAGCTCGTTTATGAGGAGGAAGTGACACCAAATCCCAAGTTAAATTGGTCTGCAGGGAATCCATTTCATCTCGCATTGCCTCCATCCATTTTTCACTATAGGGATCATGACAAGCTTGTTTAAAGGTAACTGGCTCTGTCTGATCAGTGAATAATAATTCTGGACATTCAGTTAGCAATAATTCATAATCTTTAAATTTTTCTGGAAGTCTCCTCTGCCTGGTGGATCTTCTTAACCCAATAGTTGAATTTAAATTTTGAGACAAATTTCCATTTCCCTGTCCATTGTCAACATTGTTTGACAAAGAATTCTTTTCATTAGTGCAGGTATGTTTCTGGTTCAAATCCACAGAACCCTCCTGCATTATCTCTGACAAACCACGATCTGGGAGTGTCTGTTCAAAACCGCCCCCTGTGCTTGAAGACAAATCTGTTGGCTGGGGCAAATTCGCTGGAGGAGACAGAGGACGTTGCATTTTATTACCTCCCACGCTAATATCCTTAGAATCTGCGCTGCGTGAGACTGGAGACAGAGGACGGTGCACTGTATGACATCCCACGCTAATGTCCTCAGACCCTGCGCTGCGTGGGAGTGATGATCTGCGTGATGATGAAGACGGAGGCAGAGGACGTTTTCCTTTATTACACTCCACGCTAAGTTCCTCAGAACTTGCGCTGCGTGAGTTTGGTGACCTGCGCGATGGGGAAGATAAAACATCCTCGCTGAAAGTCCTTTCTAAATCTGCGCGGGAGGAGGCAGAGTCATCTGCGTTTTTTGGTGATGTTTGAAACCCCACGCTGCCAGAGACTTGGCGTGAGGAGCATGGCAAAGATTGTGAGTTTGCAACTGGGCACCGTGTTAAATTTCCAGTCTCAGGTAAAACTTCATAATCTCCTTGTAAAGGGTGTATAACTGTTCTCAAAGATTGAGATTTTTCTTGTGAAGTGACTTCATTAAGCTGGGAATTATCAATCCCAAAGGAATCAGATTCATTCTGACTGGAGACATGTGATGAAGAAACAGGTCCAGACCCCAAGACAGAAGTTGGAGAAGTAATCGAGGTAGGAGACGATCTCAAGGGCTCCTGTGAAACATTGTTATCAAAAACAAAGAGGGGAACATATTCTGTAGTATCAATGGGCTGTGCTAGCATTGCTGGAAAACAGTGTTCATTAAACACCACATCTCGACTTCGAATTATCTTTCTTTCAAGCGGATCCCATAACCGAAAACCATATTGGTTTTCACCATAACCAACAAAGATACATTGTCTTGATTTGGAATCAAGCTTGGAACGCTTTTCCTTAGGAATGAGAGCAAATGCTTCACAACCAAAAATTCTGAGATAATGATAACTAATTTTCTTACCCAACCAAGTCTCCTCTGGAATGTCAAAGTTCAAACGAGATGAAGGCGCTTGATTAATCAAATATACTGCTGTATTACAGGCTTCAGCCCAAAATTCCTTACCCAATCCAGCATTCGAGAGCATGCAACGAGCTCTCTCAAGAATTGTATGATTGAGTCTTTCAGCTGCACCGTTCTCTTGAGGAGTAAAGGGAACAACTTTAATCCGACGAATACCATTGTCAGCACAAAAGCTATCGAACTCCGAGGAGCAAAATTCTCCTCCATTATCTGTTTGCAAACACTTAATTTTGCGGCCACTTTGATTTTCAGCGAAAGCTTTAAATAGCTTAAATTTTGAAAAAACTTCAGATTTTCTTGATAACATGTAAAACCAAACTTTCCTAGTGCAGTCATCAAGGAAAGTTACAAAATAATTAGCACCTCCAAGTGATGTTACATCCGTGGGACCGAAGACATCGGAATGAATCAGCTCCAAGGGCACGCTCTTCTTCTCATGACCAGTCCTTAAGAAGCTAACCCGCTTCTGCTTGCCATAGAGACAATGTTGGCAAAAATCCAAGTCAATTGATCTTAGACCTAGTAGTTGTTCTCTCTTAAGCATAATGGAGAGTCCCTTTTTACTCATGTGACCGAGTCTTTTGTGCCAAAGTGCAGTCCCACTGTCTTCAATTGTCATAGCAGCTCCCACTTGATCATGATTATTAAAGACATATAAACTGCCAACTTTATTTCCCTTTGCTACCACAAAGGCCCCTTTAGTTATTTTCCAAGAATCAGAAGTAAAAAATACATGACAGCCTTGATCATAAAGTTGACTTACAGAAATTAAGTTCTTCTTCAGTTTAGGAACATAACGAACATCCTTCAAGAGCCATTTACTTCCATCTGCCAGCTGCAACAAAATATTACCTTTCCCAATAATTTCACATGCTTTATTGTCGCCTAAGTACACTCTTCCAAACTGCCCTTCTTCATAATTAGTGAAGGCTTCTATGCAAGAAGTGGCATGAAAAGAGGCTCCGGAATCAAGTACCCATGAGTTTGATGTAGTGTCGGTTGTAGAAAGAATTAAAATACTATCATCTTTATCATAAACTGCATTAACTTCGCTGTCCCGCACTTTTTCTTGTGCTTTCTTGTAAGACCGGCAATTCCTTTTTGTGTGACCAGTCTTACCACAAAACCAACATTCGCCATCACGACCTCTAGATTTCGATCTCTTTGCAGATTTAGATCTATTTTTGTTATTATACTTGCCTCTTTCTTGAGGCCTTCCTCTTTCTTGATGCCTTTTAGTGCTTACTACCGTCAAAGCTTCTCCAGAAGAAGGCTCTTGATTCTTTCTTCTCATATCTTCACTGAGAAGAGTACCTGCAACATCATCAGAATTCAACTTGTTTTGGGCTGCCACCGAAGTGCTGACAGCCATTACAACGCCTTCCCAGCTATTAGGTAGCGAACATAATAACAAAATTGCCTTAATTTCATCATCTAAAGTGATGCCAACTGAATTTAATTGATTCACTAAGGTGTTGAATTCATTCAAATGGTTTGACATAATTCCACCTTCCTTCATTTTCAGATTATAAAGTTTTTTCATAATATATACCTTATTAGATGCTGAAGCCATCTCATACATTGATGAAAGTTTATCCCACAAATCTTTAGAGGTTTTCTGCGATGAGACATTAAACAACACATTGCTGGACAATGAAAGAAAGATCGTGGCTCTTGCCTTTTTGTCCATTTTTTCCCATTCTGGGTCAGATAGAGTGCCTTGTCCTTTGGCCTTTCCTTCCAATGCTAATGCAAGATCCTGCTTAATCAGCAGTGACTCCATCTGCACCTTCCAAAGTCCGAAATTCTGGCCTGCGAATTTCTCAATTTTCCACTTGTCCGCTTCTTCCATAATTCTGGAAATTTACACCAAATTTCCCAACCAGCTTCACCACCGAGCTCTGATACCAATTGTTTGATTATGAAGAGCGAGTAAATGAAAAAAGAAAAAATGAAAGTGCAGAAAAAACAGAAAGGAAGAAAGAATGAATAAAGGCACAACACAGGATTTTATCGTGGTTCACCCAAATTGGCTACGTCCACACTAACAGGGGAATTCTCTATTAATCTATGTTCTCTTGTGTTACATCACAATAATACACAGCAGCAAATATATATAATGGCTCCAATACATAAGGCTCAGGAAGCTGAACAGCCAAGAGAATTGGAGGGAAGAAGACTATTGGTGTTTCATATTCCACAAATTATTCTTGTATAAATGATGAGGTGAAAGAACTAAAAATTTATATCTACTTTGATTGAAACCTGTAAGGAAAAATATAAGTGTAGAAAATTGCAGAAAATTGCAGAAAATTGCAGAGAAGAACAAAGTCTCGGTAGAAAAACTTGGTAAAAATATACCAGTAAAAAACTACGAACAAAATATCTTTTGTATTGATTCTCATTCCAACAAATCAATCTATACTTCACATTCCAACAAATCCTTCATCTCTCCAATTACGTTAAAATGAATACAAATCGAAAACAAAAAATTGTATACATATAAACACAATAATCTTTCATAATCTTTCATGGAAACAATTGAATTGCATAAATGAATGCATCTTTTCCTTTTAGAATGAACATATTACAACACGATGAATAACCACACATTTAAACTAAAAATCTTCCTTTGACCAAACAACCACAAAAAAGTCACCTATAAATTTTAACCTGACCAAATTACACTTCTAAATAAATTTAACTTATATAAAATACAGCATGTATTATACTGAGGAAGAGTACGACACAAACAGCTCCCAACATGGTCATTCAAATATTGATGAGGAGAACACACATGATCTCTCTTCAATCAACTGTGACCTGCCTTCCTTTCTTCTTCTGCATAACTAATAAAGCATAATATACATCAGTCTGGACTAAAACTAAAAGAACCTCCTCCATCAATTGGGTATCGATCCATACTTGTTACACAATTCGCGAAGGCTGTAGCTCGCCGTTAAGATAGTTCCAGAGAAGGCAATATGCAGAATGAAGAGAATGACATGTTTCCAGTGCTTTCTCAAATACGATAAAAATACTTTCAGATTCTCCTGAAACGATGGTGAGCTTTGGAGCGGCAATAAGCATATAAGAGCAGCCTCCCTTAAGTACGCAACGCATTCATCTAAGATAATAATGAGCATTCCATTGAAAACAGTGAAGGAAATAAGAAAAACAACCCACCAATTGGGGCAGATGAGCTTCATCTCTCCAGAGAGGATGGGAACAAATATTGCTATCTGAATTCCAACACACAATTTAAAATATTCGTGGACATTGAAGGCCATAACCGATGCACTTAACAAGATCTTGGTTCTGGCGGAGTATATAGACCATCAACAATCTTCCAAGTAAAAAATAACCGTTGGATGAAACCGAATCGACGGATGATAAAATCACAGCTAATGAACCTGTCTTTTTTGTCACTGTTGTCTTTTACGAAATTGTGGTCATAAAAGACAAATGACCACAATTTCATAAAAGACAAACGAGCGCAATTTTATAATAGACAACTTTGACAATCATTCCATCCGTAGATTCGATTTAATCCAACGGTTGCACAGTTTACCTGCCAATGACCATAATTGATAAAAGACAAGTTTGACAATATGCAGATTGAACAACAATTAACCGTCGATTAGATTTCATCCAACGGTTCCGTTTTCATGCTCACAATCATGATTCATAAAAGACAACTTCAAATTAATAACTGTGATATTTTTTTTTTTAAAATAATAACCGTGATATTTTTTTTTCAAATTAATTAAAAGATTGAATCCAAGCCCTCGGAAATGAATTCACCTACATCTTATTGCCGGCTTCTTTCATTTTCTTTATGAATTTTAGATGGCGTGTATAGGCTTCTCTTCTTTTTAAGATTCTTCCTTTTTTCATTTTGTTTTGCATTTTTACATTATTAAAAAAAAAAAAAATCTACAATTTATTAGTATAAATATCTTAAATTAATTATTTTGTCTTGAATATGTAAAAAATATTTTAAATTTGTAATATCAACATTAAAGTGCAATAGGTGCCTCAAGAAGGATACCTCTCGACTTATTCTATATATATTATTAAATATATATAAGCTAGTAGCAATAGCAATGTGAATTGGAAGACGTGACATAAATTAATTTCAAAATATATATTGTTGTATAATTTCAATTCTAGATTTAATAATATCCTTAGGATTGGGATTAAGGTTCATTTTGATTTACTATTAGGGTTAGGGTTTTATTTGGTTTAGAATTACAATTTGATTAGGTTTTTGTAAGAGTTAGCGTATTGATTTAATTTAGGGTTGGGCTTTGCTTTGGGTTAGTTTAATTTTGTTTCAATTTAATTTTGTTTAGGTTTCTTGTAAGAGTTAGTAGATGATTTATTTTAGGGTTAGGGTATGATTTCGTTTAGTTAGGGTTAGGGTTCAATTTAGTTTAGTGTTTAACTTTGCTTCAAGTTAGAGTTCAATATGGTGTTAATGTTACTCTTTGATTTGCTTTTGTGATTGGGTTTGATTCATTTAGTGTTAGGTTCAGGGTTTGATTTGGTTTATTATTTAAATAGATTTAGGTTTCAAGTTCAATTTTGTTTAAAATTCATTATTTTTAATAGCTATTTAAATATCAAATATTAATATTAATATTAATATTAATATCAAATATTCATATTTAATTATTTAATTATAATGGTTTAAGGTTAGGGTTCAATTAAGTATATAATTTGCTTACGAGTTTGGATTTGATTTGTAGTTTAGTGTTTAATTTTATTTCAAGTTAGGGTTCAATATGGTGTTAATGATAATATTTCATTTGGTTATAGTTGTATAGTTATTGTGTCGTAGTTTTGTACAGTGTTATATTTTGGATTTCATTTGGTTTAATTCCAGATTTAGAATTTATAGTTTGGAATGTGATCAAAAGAGTAGGCCTAATTCAATAAGGATCTCAACTTATTTTGGTTTACTGTTAGGATTAGGATTTGTTCTTATTCAAAATAGTAGGCATAATTTAACAACGAATAGGGTTTGATTTGGTTTTTTATTGATTATAGAATTTAATTAGCTTAAGAGCTTGGCTTCATTTTGTAGCTCATTATATTTTTTTATTTGAAGTTAGTGTTCTATATGATGTTAGTGATATTTTTTTGTGGAATGTTCTAGAAAGTACTTAATTTTAGTTTGTTAGATTGATATTAGGGTAGTTTGATGTTGAATTCTCTTACATTATTTGTTATCTTTTTGATGCATTAATTATATTAATGATCTCATTGTACACATATTAAGATTAAGATAATAATCTGAATTCTAATTAACATTAATGTTGTCAAATACATATTGCTATTAAGATAATAAGCCTAATGATCTCATCGTACATATATCGAGATTAGGATTAGGGTATGATTTGGTTTAGAATAGGAGGCCTAATTCAACAACAAATAGGGTTCAATTTCATTTTCTATTGATCATAGAATTATAGTGGTTTAAGAGTTTGGAGTCAATTTGTAGTTTATTGTAGAATTTTATTTGAAGTTAGGGTATTATATGATGGTATGTGATAGTTTTTGTTAAATTACAAAGAATGTACATTTTTTTAGTTTGTGACATTGATATTAGGGTAGTTTGATATTGAATTTTCTTACACTAATTATTACCTTGTGCAGACACCTAAAATTGTCCAGTCTAATTAAATAAATATTTTATTTATTTAATTATCTAAACCTAATTCTTCTATTAATTAAATAAATCTTTATTTATTTAATTAATTCATTTATCCTCTTCTAGCCTTATTTCTCATTTAAATAAATACATTTATTTATTTAAATTATCCTTTTCCTAAATTAAATAAATATTTTATTTATTTAATTATCCTATTTCTTCTATTAATTAAATAAATCTTTATTTATTTAATTAATTCATTAGCTTTTTCTACACATGACACATGTCATTCATCTCTTAATTCCTACACTACCTACCTCTTTCATTATTTTGGTATTTCCTCTACCTACCCTCTAATCCTAGCCGACCTCACTTTTTACACCTCTCAATCTTATCCCTCCATTTCATATTGTGTCTTCTATTTAAGGAGATGCCTCCTTCATTATCAAACCCTAATGACTAATCTTGAAGACTTGGCTACACTACGATCCTACTTACAACCACATTCCGTTCTTTGTTGAGCTCTTGTGCATATAAAAATCTGAGAGCAAATATATCAAGAAAGATCAATGGAGATAGGAAGAATGGAGATCAAAACCCTATTGGACATGTGATGGTATAATCTTTGTGATTTTGTTTTATTTTGCATTGTCTTAGGTAATCTTCATATGTTATGGTGGATCTTTGTTGATTGTTAGGCTAGGGTTTTGTGGTTGGATTCATTTAGCCTTTCAATATTGTTATTATTGTTATCCATTTTCACCATACACATTTTGGCACGCCCGGTGGGACTCTTATCCCTTTGCATTTAACCTTTTTGTTGCAGATTTTGCATTTTTGAAGTTGCAGATCGAACATTTTTCGACGGCATTTTAGGTTTTTCCGCGTCTGCGAACTTTCGGATCGCGTTTCTGAATTTCAGGAGCATCTGTGGAATCTTGAATCGCGTCTGCGTTTTTGACAAATTTTATTTTGCAGGTCTCAGACAGGGGCGTCTGTGTTTCATAGTCGCGTCTGCGTTACTTCTGATCGCGTCTGTGTCCGATAAGGGTGTTTGTGTGTTTTGGCCGCGTCTGTGCATCATAGAATTGCGTCTGTGTCATACAGACGCGTCTGTGTCTGGGGTAATATCGTCTGTGTGTTTACTATTTCAAAATTTTAAAATTTTCTTTGATTCGGTTTTTGGATTTCGCACCTAGGGTTTTAGATCTGGTTTATTTTTGGACTAACCCTTGCACATCTAGCTAACTAAGTTTGTGCAGCTTGTTTTGGGAAGCAAAAATGTTTTTTGTTGAAGGCCCCTCTTTCACAAAGTCTTTTGGGTTTTTAAAATTTACCTAACTCGTGTGTTTGCAGGAAGGGGTGATCATTTGAAACAACCCAAACTACTAACAAATTTTGTTGCAGGTCCTTGGCTAGGGTTTTTGAAATTTTGTTGTGTGCCTTGTTTTCATAGATTAGCAAACACTTCCATTGGTGCACTAAAATTGAACCATTGTATTTTGTGTCTTGAGCAATAGGCTCTTTTTGTTTAATCTTTAGAGGGCCTGTCTTCCCATGTGGTCATTAGGACTACTAGTGAGAAGAGAACGACCCAAATGGTAGCAAAAGAAAAGCCATCTTCTTCCAAACCACTATAAATAAATGTATTCATGGTGAAAACTATGAATAACGTGTGCTGATTAGTTCATACCGACACTATGTCTCCCCATAAACCTGTTTGATCAAATTTATTTGATCATTTGTAGGGCGTAACCCCTACCAGCTGGGAGCCTTCTGTATTTATAGAGCTGAAAGTGCCACATGTATGGCCACACGAGTGGATGCCCTTACTAGTACCTTTTTATTTTAGAAGCCCAAATCCTTCTAGTTGTTGAGGCAGGAGGTCGGACCTCTGGTAGCGGGCCACACACATACGGTTCTTAGTAGAGATACAAAGTTCACCATGGGGAGTTTTCATGGGTACTGATGCTTGGCTGACCCGAGAAGTGAGTGCCAAGGGTGGAGCCAGTGAGGTCAAGCATCTAAGTATCCGCTTTGAATAGCGTAGCCTCGGGGGTAAAACCCTATGTGGGATCAACAACTATTGTCTTGGCCAGCCATAAGAATTGTGCTTGTCTTATGTTAAACATTCAAACATTCAAGACCAAACAACAAAACATTGTGTCTTTTGTGTCTTCAAGTGTATGCAAAACATTTTACATCAAACAACACACTTTTGGAGTCTAAACACTTGCAAACATTGAGTCCTCATCAACATTGTGTCCTGTTGTCACAAAAAATAGTCAAACAGTCAGATTTGGTCACAACAAAACAACTTCACAGATTGGAAAAATTGCACGAAGTTTACAGAAACACGCCTGTGTCTGTTTTAACCGCGTCTGGGTCATCTAAGCGTGTCTATGAAGGGCATAATAGCGTCTATGTTTATAGAAGCGTCTGTGTCGAATAGAGACACGTCTATGTCTGGGAATCACGTCTGTGAAGTATACAGAAGCGTCTGTGTCCAAAATTGAAAATTTTTATAGTCCAGCAAACAAAAGAAATTAGTTTCGGAATACTTGAGCTTCCTAGGTTGTTTCTTCAGGTTTCATCTAGCATTCAACCTGTCCTTGGGTCTCATACAGTCCATCATTGCTTCACATCTCATTACATTCATACTTGTCTAAACTTGAGTCAAAAAGGTCACTTGCTTGTCCTCATCATACTTTGTCAACATACTACATACAACTACACTTTGCTAAGTGGTCCCTCATCAAGGTTTCTTACATTTGGGTCTCATTTGGTCTTACTTAGAGTCAAGGTCAGCTTACCTCATCAAGAGAAACTATCATCTCTTTGGAAGTCACACCTACTCTACTGCTTACATACTTGGTCTTACACTTTGGACATTGCAAGTACACCTCAAGATTCATTTACACTTCATACAACTCTTGGTCTTCCATACTCTTTCCATTTTTCATCTAGTCTCTCACATCTTGGTCAAACACCTAGTTCATGGTTGAAAACCGTCTTCAAAAATCTAGGAGAAAAGCTAAAGAAGCTCAAGAATCCGCAAACATGAGTTCTTATGAGTATGACAATGATTTATTTTTCAATCCTGAGCACACTACATTGCCTGACATGGATGTTTATAGAAACAATCCAAATGTGGAAAACATAGACACTACAAACAACAATGCTACACACAATGACAATATGGACAACTTTTCAATACAATCAGCAGATATAGAAGAATCCATAATGAATCCCCATTTCAATAGATTGGTTGAAGAGATAATGAAGAGGGATAGACAGTACTTTTTACACATGATGGCACAAAGTGGAGCTAAAATACCTCATGACTTTGACATGTCTCAACTTATGGAAAACCGACCCTCGCAACAAACTCACTCCAACGTGGATCAAAGGAGACCCAATAGTGGAGGAAATAGAGGACCGCATATGGTACCTGAATCACCATCAGCTTTGCTTCAAAAACCAGAAATCCCACATACACAAGCTCAAACATATGATACTTACCTTCGAAGACCATTATGGAAGCCTTATGCAGAAGATATGCTCAATCACATGCTCAAGCTATGGATCAATCAAAACAAGTGGACATTCAAAGGCATGCTCAAAATTTGGACATAAGGAAAGCTCATGTCAAATTTGGGGGCAACACATTAGAAAATGAAATGCCTATAGAATATGGTATACACGCACAAAATAGATATGGGGTTCCTCAACATGAAGCTATGCCAAGTGCTCCCTATATGCCGCATCAATATAGACCTCCTCCATATGAACATGTCTACGATTAGTATCATCCATACATGCAACAAGCTCCTCCTCAAATTGGTGTCTCAAACACAGGGTATGCTACAAGAAATAGATCGCAACCTAAGAACAGTTTGGAGCAACAAATTAGAGATTTACAAAAGAAAATGGAGGACATGAGTACACCAAAACCAACATACACTATGAGAGACATATGTCCTTATCCATTTGATAAGAGCATCCCAATGCCTCCATTTCCTGCACACTTTGTGATGCCAAAATTTGACAAGTATAGAGGAAAAGGAGACCCCAAGGCACACATACGACAATTTTTCACAGCCTGCATTGAGGTAGCGGCAGAAGAAACATATTTGATGAGGTTGTTCCCACAAAGCTTAGGCGATCAAGCTATGGAATGGTTCTCTCAACTACCGCCTGGTATTAAGTCATGGGGTGACTTAGCAGAGGCATTTATTCAGCATTTCTCCTACAATATAGAAACAGATATCTCAGTCACTACTTTGTGCAATACTAAGCAAAAGGAAGGAGAATCTTTTGCGTCATTTTTACAAAGATGGAGAAATCTAGCTAGCAGATGCTCTTGTGAAATCCCACAAAAACAAATGGTAGAAATGTTCACTCAAAACGTTAACAAGGATATTGGCTATGATCTAAGGAAAGCTTGTTTGTCCACCTTCAAGGATGTTATTGAAAAGGGCTTAGCAACAGAAAAGGTCTTAATTGAGCAAGGAGTCATTAAGATATTCAAGGAAAACAAAGATGACTTTAAAGGAAAAGATAAGCCAAGATTTTGGAATAAAAACAAGAATATAGTCAATGATGGTGTTGTTGATGCCAATACAGTGAGACCCAAGTTCACCTTTTCAGGATCAAGTTCTACAAACAATCAGGTGAATACTCAAACAACTTCTAGACCATGAAGGAAGTACACCCCATTGGGAGAGCCACTTGAATCAGTCTTCAAAAAGCTTGTGGCAAGTAAAGTGATCACAGTTCCAGATTTTCCTCCATATGAACCAAAGGTCAAACCAAATTGGTGGAATGATGATGAGTATTGTGAATTTCATAAGAGCAAGGGTCACAAGATAGGTAATTGCCATCGACTGAAGAACATTGTGCAAGATCTCATTGATAGAGGTGACATTGAGATTGAGGGACACTCATCCAATCAAGAACATGAAATGTTTAAAGAGCCATTCCCAAAGCATGACAAGGGAAAAGCCAAAGTCATAGATGATCAGGCTAACTATACTAGAGCACCTTATAACTATGATTCAACCATCAATCACATCTCAATGGACAATCATATCTCTACTATTACCATCAAGAACAAAAATCCTGAGAATCCTCCTCAGAGACCCAAGATTGTTCTAAGAGGTGTGGGATCTTCTTCCGAACCTACCTCTGAATGTCATGTTACAACTTGACGAGGTAAAATTACGTTGCCAGGTGCCTCTACTAAAAATACCAATCCTTCATCAACCAAGCCTGAGTATGACCTTGTAGAACAGTTAGGGAAGACACCCGCGCTCATCTCCATCCTTGAGCTCTTACGTATATCCCCCACTCATAAAGCTATTCTTGACAAAATCTTGAGAGACACTGCCATTCCTACTGATTTGAACGTGGACCAGTTTCAAGCCATGGTGGGATACCTTTCCATTCCACATTCCCTTACATTTACAGAATTTGATGATGCCTCTGTAAGTCAGCCTCATAATGCACCTTTACATGTTGAAGCCTTCATACACAAACATTGAATAAAGTGAGTCCTGATAGATGGAGGAGCAGGTCTAAACATTTGTACATTGAGCACTATTAAACAATTGGGATATTCTGACAAAGTTGTGAATTCTACAAACAAAATTACTATCAAAGCATATGATGATGAAGAGCGTTCATCCAAGGGTACAGTCATTTTACCTCTCAGAGTTGGGCCAGTTACAAAGGATGTGGTTTGTCAAGTCCTAGACCTTGATCTCACATACAACATATTGCTAGGATGTCCATGGATTCATGAAATGAGCGCAGTCCCGTCTACATATCATCGATGTATCAAGTTCCCTCACAATGGAGTTGAAGTGACCATCAAAGCGGATCCAAATCCATTCATATATTGCAACAATCTGCAACCTCGATCAGAAATAACAATCCCAGTCAATCAAGAAGCTATTCCTTCATTAGCATATGTGGATCCAGAATCCTTAAAAGCTTCTACATCCAAACAAGCAGAGCTCAAAGAAAAGTTCAAGTTTAAAGACATGGGATGTGGTGAGTATATCTTTCTTGTTGATCAACTCCCACTATCTGCTAAGGTATTCAGTCGACAAGAACAATCTACAAACAATTTTCAATACCAAGGAATTGGGTGTGAACCACCTAGTGTTGTGGCTACTAAGTCTGAATGCAAATCTCCTCTAGTTGTGCAAGCAACTCTTGATATCAATAGTCCTAAGAGTAGTTCCAACAAAGAATCTATTGAGTGTATTGCCAACCCTCTTGGTAACTCACATAGCCTTACTATTTCATCCGCTCATTCCATTTCCACTCCACTTCTAGACTTGGATCAACCAGAATTACAAAAGCCCTTACTAATTGGGGATCAAAAATCAAGCTTTGAAAAGAAAAATCTACAAGTCAAAAATAAAGAAAAGTCCTTTATTCCAAATCGAAATCAAAAGCTATTGGACTCTGCAAAAATCAAAGTCAAGGATAAAAATCCTATGAAGAAAAAAGAACAAGAGTTGATCTCCCCTAATATCAAAATAACTGGGGGCAAAATTTCTACAATTTTAAGTCAAAAAGCATACTTGTTGATCCTAAGTCTCCATCATGTCATGATACTTTCACTTCTTTTCGCAATCATAATCCTTCATAACTCATCCACTTGTTCCGCACATCCTTTCCCTTCTAGTGATACATCATGGACCTTTAATGGAGCTTCCTCAAAGGACTTTGCTATCAGTGATGCCCAAACTTCTTCAGGTGACACGCATATGGGCCTGTGTAGTCCACACACTAGTAATTCTATCTCAGTTCCTTTATCAACGAAGACAGTCACTCACGCTACACACCATTCAGTCAAGGAACGATGCAGCTACAATCATAAAGTCAAGCCTCACACATTTGAGGTAGGTGATTTGGTTCTCAAAGAAAATCCCAAGAATCAACAAGACAGAGAGAAGAAGGGCAAGTTTGAACCCAACTGGCTTGGTCCTTACATCGTTACAGCAGTCTATGGATCTGGTGCATATCAGCTCTCTACTACAGAAGGTGAACCTTTGGAGGATCCTATCAACAACATGCACCTTCGCCGATTCTACACATAGCTCTCCAGAGTATCCTAATTTCAAAAATACAAAAAAATAAAAAAATTCAAAAATACAAAAAAATAATAAAAACAAAAAATCGTTACTTGGTGAAAACCTGGCAAACAGGCGCCTTGTGACACAAAAAAAAATTGAAAAATCAAAAAAAGTAAAGAGAAATAATTTCGTCCAATGGTGAAAACCACTTCAGTGGCGCCCTGGGCAAGTACCATGGTGAAAACTGGGTCACTAGCGCCATGCGTAGAGACATTGCTCCTCCCTCCTTCAGGATTCTCTTTCATCATTTCACTTTGTACACACTCACAACCTATTCACTCACAATAAACTTACCCATTCCCATCATGGCTTGTTATTGATCTACCCAAGATTGGTTAGCCATTCATAATAAACCCCTTTTTTTCACTCCCTTTCCATCCATAATAAATCAGATCCTATCTGTGACTAAGGCAATTCTTACGTCTAGTAATGGGTGTGGAACTGAGAACATCACATGTTTCAAGGAGTACAGTTTCTTCCAGCAGTCTATTCGCGCACAATCCGCAATAAAGCAACATTTGCATCACATATCCGCAATAAAGTATCAGTTTCATGGATTCAGTCAGTTTCAGATGAGACACAACACCAACAATGGGCTTCAACAAAATCAAATCTTTCCACAGACTCAGACAACATTATGGTTCAGTGCTATCTATCCTTTTTGTGAAAGTGAACATTGTGACCACAATCGAATAAGACTTATACAAGTGACAAGAGACACTAAACTTGAGGACTACAGTGGATGTTGGTGTCGAGTCTTGGTTTTCTTTTGATTTTATCTTTTGGTGACATGTCTTTTAGCTTTTCCAAGATGTCTCTGACTAGAGATTCTATCTCCAGGATGTCTTTGACTAGAAAGGCGAGGATGGGGTATCGTCACCTACTTGTATTTGCTGTCTGTGGATTGTCTTTTAGTAATGCTATGACTTGTCCAAGGATGTGAGGACACTGTGAGTCTAGTATGAACTGGGGCATTCCTTATTTGTGACTGTCTTATCTCCATGCAAACAGGTACAATGACTTTCTGGGTCGAACATATGCCTCGATTGTCGTAACCTATTTTGCCATAATAAAGCTCAATGATAATAACGCACAAGAAGCTCTTTCACATTCATATCTTCTATCTTCCATCCCCCTTTCTTGATTGACTTCCATCATCCTTCTTGAGTCCACGTAGCCTGCTATCACATGACTGAGTATAATGACACACCAAAAACATTTGCATTTCATGTAGTTTACACCTGCATTACCACATATAAGCATTTCACACATACATATAAATATCACAATTGCATCACATCCTGCACACAACAACTGTTAGCACCATTTACATTTGCATTATCATATTCATCTGCATTACATACATTTACATTTGCATCACGCATCACATATAAAACATAAAAGAACAAAAATATTGCATTACATCATATTTGCATCCATATTATTCGCATCCATATCATAAAACATACATTATAAGAACATCTCATCACATAGGTACACATGCATATAGCTGCCGCAAAAATGAATCATCTCTCATATATAATCAAATGTGTCATGATACAATGATGTCAAAAAAAATCATATGGCTACAAAATCACCCGCAGGTGTCTACAATACAAAAAAATGGTACAAATACTGATACAAGGGAGCCCTCTATGGCTATGATGAACTCCCTCCCTTAGAGCCGCCTGGCCTTGACGGAGCCTGAGCTCTAGAAGGACCCGCTCCAGGATCACCCTGCCTGTTTGGTGGTGGTGGAGGACCCATGACCCCACCACTCGATGTCTGTCTCCTCTAGCTCCCTCCCATAGCCATCGCTGTCCGCGATGGTCTATGGAAGCTCCTCGCCCGCTGATCTGCTCGCACGACACCATAATACAGGTCCCTCCAATAGGCGATCTCCTCTCCAGCTCGCAGGACATATGCGTAGCCTGCTCCTGCGTCCTCCGCCGCCTGCCTCCCTGCCCTTAGCACTGTCTCAGCCTTAATATAGCGCTGAATCGCCTGATCCCTCTCCTGCTCAGTATCCTTGAGCCTAGTCCTGAGTCGGTCCCTCTCCCGCTCCAGATCCTGGATCTCATCTGCCTAGCCCTAGCAGATCTCCTTGAGCTCAATCAGCTCATCCTCCTCTGGATCCCCACCCTCTGCCTCTGCCTGTGGCTCTCCCTCTATGGGTGTCTGCCCCTATGCATGTCCCTGTACCTGTGTTGGTGCCTGAACGGGTACCTGTCTCGGTACATGCCTAGGTCCCTGTACCTGTCCCTGCACTTGTCCCTGCACCTCTCCCTATCTTTGTCCCTGTCCTCTAGGACCCTGTGTTGCTGGTACCTGCAGGGGCAATCCACCGCGACCCCTCACCACCTGGGCCTATCCCTCCTGTCCACCCTCCCTCCGAGGTGCCACCCTCCTCTCCCCAACTACTCCCCTCTGCCTCCGTCGGCCTCTGCCTCCATCACCTCCACCATCATCATCGTCATCTCCTCCTACCTCTCCCTCCAGTAGCTCTCCTGGATCTATCAATCGCAGGAACGGATGCTCTGCCCAATATGTGGAGTACTCTGCATCCATACCTGCATCCTCAATCTCTGGCCACATATCCCAAGGTAGGGGCACCATCTCTGCCAGCTGTGTAACTAGCTGATCATATGACAACAATGGCCCGAACTACGCCTGATCCCTCACTGTGCGGGCATGCATACCCGAGCCTCGTGGCATCCTCTGGATCCTGCCATACTGTCTGCATACTCTGTCTACCAGTTGTCTCTCCAGTATGTAGGGCATCTGCCCAATCAAATACCTGGTCCGGAAGGTGTAAGGCAGCTCCACTGCATCAACCTCCCACTCCTCACACCCCAGATATAGCCTCCAGATGACTATGTCAATGTCATCTATCACTCGCCTCTAATGCTCTAACCTGCCAATCTGAGGTTGTGAAGTGATCATGTCATACAGATGCACAAAACTCCGTCCATGACCTCTCCCTCTGAAATGTATCGGCCGTGTGATAGGAAGATGCTCGTATGCCCACACCTGCAATAGTGTCACTCCACAACCCAGTCCCACTGATCCATCGTAGACAAACTGGTGAAGCTCATAATATAGGTGGGCCAAGACACATGGACCCCATGCATATCGGGTGTGCTGAGTCACCAATATCTCTAGTGCTCCTCCCCAGCCCACTACCAACCCCCGTGTCGCTCTGTCCGGACACAAGAACCCACTGATAGCTCCTCCGATCACAGCTAGCAAGGCTAACCCTGTTGCGGTCATGGTGTCCCATGCCACATGTCCTGCTCTCATCTCTAGGCCGAGATCCTGGAACACCCGTCTCAAAGCCTCTCTGTCTCCGTCGCAATCGTATGGAATCAGCTCTCCATCGATTGGTATATGTAGGATCCTGTAAACATCCTCGAGGGTCACTGTCATCTCCCCCATTAGCAAATGGAATGTGCAAGTCTCTAAATGCCATCTCTCGGCCAGCGCAGTCAGCAAACACATGTTTGCCCGAAACTCAGGCACATATAATACATGTCTCAATCCCATCTCCTCAATGGAAGCTCTATCCTGAAACGACAACTCCGGTCGCAACCTCTGTGTGGACGGGAATCTCTCCCGTGACTCCAACATAGGCAAATACTCTTGCAGTCAAACAAATCAATCATGTTAGTCATCGTGGCATTCACTGTTTATCACAAAATGCTACCTTTTATCTAAATGCATATGGTTATCTATCCTAGTGACACTCACTGTTAATCACAAAGTGTTGCTATCTATCCTAGTAGTGCTCCCTGTTCATCACAAAGTGTTACTCACATTTTGCACTCCCTGTTCATCACAAAGTGCAGCTCATACTTTGGGTACTCCCTATTCATCACAAAGTACTCTATCTTGGTGCTCACTGTTCATCACAAAGTGCCTTCATCTATCCTAATCTTCCTAGAGGACCTGCTTGAGTGTATCCTCTCAGCAGCTTATCCAATCGACAGCGTATGTTCATCACAAAACTACCGATTTTACCTAGAAGACAAAACCTTGCATTTTTCGGACATAAACGTGTTTCTAACTCACAAATGCGCCTATTGACTGCACAAGCGTGCCTAAACAACACAGATGCGCCTGTTTGACATAAACGTGCCTAAAGTATTTACAAACATGACTTTGCAGCATAAACACCCCTGAAGGACGTAGACGCGCCTGTCGGACACAGACGCGCCTGGCATCGACGCAGACGCGGTTTCCCGACTTTTGCATTTTTTGCACCCTACTTCTAAGCGCATTTATTGCTCTATTCGACATGCATTAATGACAAAATTGAATGCGTCAAAGTATGAGGAGGTTTGGTGGTACTTACCGGCTCTCCTGCCTCTGCTGGCCTCTGAAATCGGCGAACATGGTCGAATCTATGAACGAAAGCCATCGCTGCTAACTACTGCTACTCTTTTTCTCGCTCTGCACTGTGATCTCATGAGGGTGTAGATGAAAATGAGGATGTCTTTTTCCCGTGGTCTATCTTATAGCCTACCCTAGCCCTCTCATTCATTTCCCGAGTCAGTCTTCGTTATCCCGTGACTCTGTCTCTTTATCCGGTCAATCCATTCTAGCCTTTGTTTCTTATCGAGAGATTGTCTGCAATCTTTTCAGACATTTTCATCCAATCTCTCGAGGGGGCATATCATTCCCATTCTGGGGCAACTCTGTATTAGTTCATCTTATCTTCTTTGAAACAACGCGACAAGCCGCATTGTCTCAAAGAGAGGCAAAATGTAGACACCTAAAATTGTCCAGTCTAATTAAATAAATATTTTATTTATTTAATTATCTAAACCTAATTCTTCTATTAATTAAATAAATCTTTATTTATTTAATTAATTCATTTATCCTCTTCTAGCCTTATTTCTCATTTAAATAAATACATTTATTTATTTAAATTATCCTTTTCCTAAATTAAATAAATATTTTATTTATTTAATTATCCTATTTCTTCTATTAATTAAATAAATCTTTATTTATTTAATTAATTCATTAGCTTTTTCTACACATGACACATGTCATTCATCTCTTAATTCCTACACTACCTACCTCTTTCATTATTTTGGTATTTCCTCTACCTACCCTCTAATCCTAGCCAACCTCACTTTTTACACCTCTCAATCTTATCCCTCCATTTCATATTGTGTCTTCTATTTAAGGAGATGCCTCCTTCATTATCAAACCCTAATGACTAATCTTGAAGACTTGGCTACACTACGATCCTACTTACAACCACATTTTGTTCTTTGTTGAGCTCTTGTGCATGTAAAAATCTGAGAGCAAATATATCAAGCAAGATCAATGGAGATAGGAAGAATGGAGATCAAAACCCTATTGGACATGTGATGGTATAATCTTTGTGATTTTGTTTTATTTTGCATTGTCTTAGGTAATCTTCATATGTTATGGTGGATCTTTGTTGATTGTTAGGCTAGGGTTTTGTGGTTGGATTCATTTAGCCTTTCAATATTGTTATTATTGTTATCCATTTTCACCATATACACCTTGTTTATGAATAAACTATATTAATGATCTTGTCGAACACATATTGACATTAAGATATATATCTAAATTGTAATTAATATTAATGATATCAAATGCATATTGTTCTTAAGACAATAACATGAATTGGAAGACTCGCCCTAATTAACCTAAATATTATCTAATCATAATTGAACCTAACCCTAACCATAAAACAAGGATGCAAAATTTTAGGGACTTTTTAGATAGTTCAAATGAAAAAAAAAGATTATAAATGTTAGCATAAAACATAATAAATCTATTCTTAATTCTAATATCAACACTAACATTATGAAAGACTATACTTATTTTAATAGTAATGATATTATAACCCTTTTCCTAACTTCAATTCACAAATTAATAGTAATCATAATTGTAACCCTAACCCCAATTATAACTAAAACTAATTGAACCCCAAACCTGACCTAACCTTAACATTAGCCCTAACTATTCTTGAACCATAATACTAATTGAATTATAACTCTAACCTTTTTCTAACCCTAGCCATAAATCAAATATTTTTTCTATAACCCTTATTAAACCTGAACCTAACTCTTACAAAGTACTATTTGTAACCCTAACTTATCCCTAAAACTAGTTAAACCCTAACCATTCTTATATCATAACCTTAAACTAAATCAAATCCTAACCCTAACACTAAAGCAGATTGAAGCAAGATCGTAATCCTAATTGAACCCTAACCCTAATACTAAACATTTTTGAGCCCTAACCCTAACACTAAAATAAATTGAATCCTTTCTCTAAACCTAATTGAACAATAATCCTAATTAAACCCTAAACTTAAAAATCATTTTGATTGAATAACCCCAAACTAAATTCAACCTTGAGGTCCTAACACTAAACTAAAGTTGAAACCAAATTTGAAACTTATTGTAACCCTAAAAAGAATTTAATTGTAACCCTAACCAAAGAACCAAACCAAATTTAACTCTAGACCTAAACCAAGTTGAATCCTAACCCTAAAACTAATTAAACATGAAACCAAAATAAAACCTATAGTATCCTAACATTAACATTATACCAAATTAAACCTTAACCAACCCCAAACCTAATTTGATATGAACCCAAATTAAAACCTAAGCCAAACCAGATCCAACCAAATTGAACCTTATCCCTAAAGCTAAATGAACATTACACTAAAATAAACGTTAAAATCAGCTTAATTAAATATTTAACCAAATTTGACTCTAAATGTATGAACCCTAACTATAATATTCAACTAAATTGAACCCTAGTCTGAAACAAAATGAAACCCTAACCCTAAACCTAAGTGGACATGAAACCAAATTCAAACCTAACTCCTAACCCACGTAGCGTGGGAGATGGAAACCATGCCCCAGCCTATGTTATGTTAAGCGTGCACGAAGCATCCAACTTCCCATCCAATCAAAGACGTCCTCACTTTCTTTTTATTATTATATTATATAGTTTTATTGGCAATTGATTCTAGGGTTCATCTGTTGCATAGTTGAAATCATATAGTGCGGTATTAGAGCTTAGGCTATTGTGTGCATGAAATTTAATATTTTTAAAAGAATGCTTTTGATAATAGGGTTTTGTCCAACTTTTATAGGTATATATTGCAATGTTCATTCAATTGTTTATTATTTTTATGTTTATCATTTGATTCATATGATATATTGCAATGTTCATTCAGTTATTTATTATTCTTTTATGTATATCATTTGGTTCATTTGGTATATATTGCAATGTTCATTCAGTTGTTTATCCCTAGATCTAAATGAATATTACACTAAATTAAACCTTAAAAACTAGCTTTAACCAAATTTGACTCTAAATGTATGAACCCTAACTATAATATTCAGCCAAATTGAACCCTAACATAAAAAAAAATTAAACCCTAACCCTAAACCTTTGTGGGCATGAAACCAAATTATAACCTAACTCCAAACCAAACTCAACCCTAAACCTAATGCTAAATTAAAGTTGAAACCAAATTTGAAACTTACCAAAAGCCCTAATTTGAATTCAATTGTAACCCTAATTCAAAAACCAAACCAAATTAAACTCTAAACCTAAATCAAGCTGAAGACTAACCATAAACCTAATTATACATTAGATCAAAATAAACCCTACTGTATCCTAACAATAATCCTAACCTTAACCCTTAACCCTAACCCTAACCCTCCAATATAAACCTTAACCATTAACCCTAACCCCAACCCTCTAATATAAACCCTAACCCTAACTATGGTGTAAATCCAATTCCTTGACATTAACTTAGCCCTTAAAATGATGCAAATCCTAACCATAATCCTAACCTTAACCCTTAACCCCAACCCTAAGAATAATCTTAACCATAACCCTAAATCCTAAGCGTAACCACAATCTTAACCCTAACCCTAACCATGATGTAAATGCAAACCCTAACCATGATGTAAATGTAAACCCTAACCATTATCCTAACCCTAAAATTGATGCAAACCATAACTATAACCCTAACTCTAACCCTTAACACTAATTATAACCCTATGATATGAACCCTAACACTAGACATAACCCTAATAATAATTTTAAATATTAAGCCTAACCACAATCTTACACTTAACCATAACCATAACCATTAACCTAATCCTAACAATGATGTAAACCTTAATTGTAATCCTAATTATAACCCTAACCCTATGACATAAACCCTAACCCTAGACATAGACCCTAACCCTAGACATAAACTAGCCATAATTGTAAATCCTAATCCTAAACACAACCTTAACCCTAACCCTAATCATGATGTTAATCCAAACCCTAACAATGATGTAAACCCTAACTATAACCCTAACTATCTATAAATTCTTTTTATTAGCTCAAAATTTGGTCACTAATTTAAACTACACTAACTCTTGGAATTTACCTAATTAATCTAACTGTAACTCCAAACCAAATTAAACCCTAACCCTAATAGAAAACCAAAATGAATTGTATTCCTTATTGAATTAGGCCTACTATTTTGAACCAAATCAAATCCTAACCCTAATAGAAACCCAAAATGAACTCTAATCTCTATTGAATTATGCCTACTATCTTGAACCAAATCAAATCTTAACCCAAATAGTAAACCAAAATGAACCCTAATCCTTATTGAATTAGGCCTACTATTTTGAACCAAATCAAATCCTAACCCTAATAGTAAACCAAAATGAACCCTAATCCTTATTGAATTAAGGCTACCATTTTGATCCCAATCTAACTATAATTTTAAATCTAGAATTGAACCAAATGGAATCCTAAATCTAACACTGTACCAATCCAAAATATATAACTATACAACAATATATAATTTGAAATTATTAAACACTACGACTACTACTAGCTTATATACATTTAATAATATATATAGAATAAGCCCATAGATATCCTTCTTGAGGCGCCTATTGCACTTTAATGTTAATAAATTAATTAAAAAATAGGCGCCTCAAGAAGGATATCTCTTGGCTTATTCTATATATATTATTAAATATATATAAGCTAGTTATAAAATAAATGTACATTTAAGATAATTATCAGTTTTGTATGTTTTTAGAAATATTTATATTTAAGATACTATTTAAATATATCTAATAGGCTTTAGTATTCTTTTAAAGTACTTAAGAAAATTAAATAGATGAACAAAATTATTTTGTAGATCATTTTTTTGTTATCCATTTGTAAAATTATTATAAAAATTAAAATATTTCATTTAAATCTTGATTCAACTATACTAAAAAATTATTAAAAAAAAAATTGATTTAACTATATTATAATTTTACTAATGACAATCTTGATAAAAAAAAATTCACCTTTTTATGTATTATTTTTGTTTTTTTTGCTTCTTTTCTCACTTTAAATCTAAACAAGTAACACATATTTATTCATTTATTTTGATGCTTAAAATGTATTATAAATTTTGTTAATCTTATTTTTAAATTTGAGTCTCGAAACAAAAAAATAATGGTATCACAAACGGAAACAAAAAATATTTTTTTTGTATTTCATATATTTATATATATTATTAAATATTAATAAGTGACATAAAAATGTATGTCAAATTTAGGATAAATGATAAGAGTTTATGTTAACATATTCACACCATTACATTGCAGCCCTTGTTAGTACAAGAGAACACCATTCAACATACAACTTTAAAATTTACTTTGAATTTGATTTTGTTTTAAATATTTAATTATATTTAAAATTTCAATGAAGTTTAAAAGAAAGGTTAGTTGGAAATAGGGTACAAGGGACAACTTTTCACAAAGTTAGGATTTGACATTTGTTGAATAATAGAAAAATATGGAAGGTTGATTAATTAAATTAAATCTAAGGATGGTCATTATTTTGAGAAAGAAATAAAGACGAATCCTAAATTGTAAGAGATTGTGTATCGCTCCTAATCATGTGAGAATTAGTCAATCTTTAATGTGTGAAAAAAACTACATAAAGAAAAAGTGATGGTGTACGTTCAATTAAACTAGGTTGAATAAAAAGCAATCTCTAAAAAGTAAACACCAAATAAAAAAATGACAATAATATTTGAATAATAAAAATGGATCTCTAATGTAGTTTGTTGCAATGCCTTGAGAAAATGAGATTTTAAGTGAGGTTGAAACAAAGAAAGGATTGAAGAACCATTGAACTATTTGATTTGAAAGATGATCATATATAGTAAAATGATAATGTGAAATCAAATATGTACTCCAAGATAAGCAATTTATGACAAAATTTCGAAAGGATAGTTGTAGACCTAATATACAAATGTCAATCACCATTTCACTACATAGTTTTGAAAAAGGTAAAATTTCTAAATGTAGTTGATTTGGATGGATCCAAAAGAGATTGAAACTTGAAAAAGTTCAAAACCAATAAGTGATAAAAATAAATCTTGAAAAGTAACATGCCCTCTTGGTGACATGTGAAGGACACACAATATGTTGAGAGGTGAGGGTGAATCAGTTTATTCTAATTTCAAAACACATTAATCGCCATAAATTGCTTCTCCACTTGCATACGTCATAAAATATCAATGTAATCCAATCTTCTTAATGATGCAACAAAATAAACAACAATAAAGAAACACACATCCACACAATGAACATGAAACCCAAGATGGGAAATTTAACCATAGTGAGAATAGCTACTTGGATCTATTGTCCAAATCTAGCCTCACAAAGAAATAGATTATTTACAATATAAAGTAGGCACCAACCTACCAGAGACACCAATCCTATTAGAAACAACACATTAGAGACTAATAATTTAGCTTCCACTTGATCTAATTAAGTTTCATACACTCCCACACACAACATATGAAATGGTCATAATGTAACTTAACTTCAAGTCAAGTCAAGTTCAAACATGGCATTCATGATCAACATTCTATAAAGATATTCTATGACATACTAAACCCTTGTGTGAGGATTTAAGAAATCTTAATTAAGGTATCAAGTTTAGTTTCAAGCATTTTTAAATCAATTTTAGTCTTTCTGTAATAAAATGCATTCTACTTTAATTCCATTTCAATTATGTTTAGCATAATTCCTAAACTGGGTCTTGAATTAGGCAAACCCCCATCAACAAACCTATTTTTATCATTATGTGTGTAGGGAATTGTCTCAAGAGTTGTAAGCGAGGAATCCCATAGAGTAGACAAAGACGGTCAAAATCAGATAGCTTTTGAATGAAAGAAAAGTGGAGGACTAGGACTATCAACCCCTTGGTCTCAATAATTTCTAATGATCTGATGATAATAGATTTTGTGTGTCATCTTGATCCAGAAAACATAATGTTTGTTGACCCCCACTATTCAAAGGACCCAAATGGTCCACCCCATAATCCTAAAAATTCTACCCAAACTTTTGATCACAAATTCTAATCTATTTTCCATTCTTAGATCTAAGCTTACAACTTTGCATGATATCTAGAATATTTTTTTGTTGTTATTTTATGTCAATTTCTCATTGTTAGTCCTCGATCTATCATTGTAATTTAATTCTAATTTACATACAATTTTATCTTGATTTCCAAAAGGGAAGACCAATTGTAATAATCATCTAACCCTCTTGTCTAAATAATTAATATTG
Source organism: Cryptomeria japonica (assembly GCF_030272615.1). NCBI lineage: Eukaryota > Viridiplantae > Streptophyta > Pinopsida > Cupressales > Cupressaceae > Cryptomeria > Cryptomeria japonica. The sequence continues at coordinate 635,561,835 of NC_081409.1, read as the reverse complement.
GGCCTATTGGGTTTACTTCCCTATTAAATGTAACTGTATGTGAAAAAGGTTTTTTCCTAGTTTACATTGTTAAACTTGTGTAGCCCTATTTCAAGTTTTCTTCCTTTACAAAATGTATATAGGATGAATGTATCAGAAGATATAGAAAAGTATAGAGGATGATATATGATGTATATGGAGATATAAGGATATATATGATGTACAAAAAATTATATAAGTAATACAATTATTTTAAATTTTTCTATATGATATGCTATATGATGTTATTATTTTAAATTTTTCTATATGATATGCTATATGATGTTATTTTCATTTTATTTAGTAGTTAGTCTACTATCCAAATCTAATCCTTGTTTCCTTGATATGACTAGTCTAATTTATAGACTACAACACTTAGAAAGTACTAGGGTCTCACAACTATGGTCTATATTCCCTAGACTTCTTACTAATAATGTCCACTCCCCTAATTCATTTTAGGACCATTTCGAGCATTTTCCTAATCTCTAACTCAAAATCTCTACTAAGCATTGCACTAAAACCTTCTTTAATAAACCTAAGCCTGAAATAGTTGTGATATACCTCCAAGACAAGACCATGTCATAAGCCATGGGCCCCATCACTTGTTTCTATAACTTTAATTCAAAAATTGGAATGGACATTAGGACCTACCACTAATGTACAACCTATTTTTCTCAAGATTTTAAGATATTGTGAGTGTCAGCCTTGTCATGTGTGATGTGCTCTTTGTTTAAATTTTTTATCCTTATGTATTATCTTACACCTATAAATTAACTTTGTGATCCCTATATAAACATGAACCTTTAACATTTTAAAATAGCTAATGATTTGAATTCTATAATTAAGCCCTATACAAATAAAAATCTACTCTGTGCAATTATAATTTAAGGGCTATTGATTTATGAACAAACTCTATTGCTTTTATCTCTCTTGTTTTGATGGTTAAAGCTCTTCAAATATTGAAAGCATGATCAAAATTATTGATTGATGATTGGTTTGTACCTCTCCATTGTTGTTTGGTATGGTTCTTGGTTTATTCACATATTTTAAGTGTTTATAACCTAATTCTATCTACTAAATTTCATTGCCCTTGAGAATATCATTTGTTTCATGTGTTGGATATCACACAATCATGTTTGAGCAAGTTAGGAATCCACTCTAACACACTTGAATAGAATTTCACTTTTCATTGCATTCCACAATCTTAGTCAAACATAAGATTTAGAGAACACACTATTATTTATTATCAAATTGGCTATTTGTGGAAGTAGGAATACCAAAGTAGGGGATTGACCAGTTACAAAAGCTTCTACATAGCCACAACCATTTTCCCTCTTTTTAGTCAAAATTTAGAGAAAAAAACTTTGACCCTAGCACCTAGCACTAGTATCTTTCCATTTTTGGCTCAAATTTTAGTGGAAGCTACCCAAAAACCTCTCAAATTAGTCGTTGATACCAACAGCTACATTTTCCATCTCTGAACTCCAACACCTAATGCCTTTGTCTTACATAGTCAACCTTTATTTTTAGTGTCAAGTTTCTAGTTGCCACACTATAAACCTAAGAAAACTAGACTAAGACAAATATTTTTAGTCTAAATTTAGAAGAAAAGAATAGGACTCTAGCACCTAGCAGTAGTCTAATGCAAATTTTGGCTCAGTTTTTTGTAGAATTTGTACTCATAAACCTCTTAAAACAGTTCTTAGTCATGACATATAATTTTTCCATATTTGAACTCCAACACCCAACACCTTTGACCTACATAGTTAGCATTTATTTTTAGTTCCAAGATACTCTCTACACTATCTTTCTATTTTTGTACCTCTTTAGATATGCAGTTTAGTCATTCTATTTGTGTAACAATAATTTAGTTAGCTTAATCATTGTATCTCTAGGTTTAATTGGACTGAATTTCAATCAATTGACCCTCTTTAGAATGAGCGAACATGAGCTAGGTAGGTTAATTCTCCATTTAGGATAGTATCCAATCATAAATTCCTTTGGTTAGCTCATGTTTCAATGGGTTGCAGAGAGAAGATTGTTTTGGGTTTATTTACTAGTTATTTAGGTATCACTTTTTACACATCAAAAGAGGTAGGACTGATTTTGACCAATAAGTCACTCTCACCATATATTGAGCAAGTAGATAGAGAACTTTAAACACCTAATTAAATGATAAGGAAATAAAACTTAGATTCATGGAACTAGACTATAATATATTTTTGAGTTGGATGTAGTATATACAAGTTGTAAATTTAGGAAATACAAAGATTGATTGTTAGAAGCCCATATTTAGTTTTATATTCAAGGCCCAGCCCTTTAATCTTTTCTTCCTTGACATAAACCTCCATAGGGGAAGGGTATTGGTAGTCATTATAGCTAGCTTTGTGAACCTCAAGCTCCTAAACAATACATCAAATTTAAAAAAAAACAAATAAAAATTGGTTGTAATTATATGTGACTTGATTGCTTATAGTTATTATTTTTAGTTCTAGGTAGTTACAATGAACCTATGGGATCCATTATATGTGCAATGGTAAAAAAGTGGTCATTTCAAAGCGTCATCTCAAACATATTCCCTATTTCTCCATTAACTAGCAACTTTGACATGACAAAATTTGTACACTTGATCGAGTACTTATCCACAAATACTCCAATAATCATGCACTATTGATACCAATAAATTTTCATAATTAATAGAATCGCTAACATTTTTCCAATTATTGTGTATACCAATGGGTAGGTATTTTCTCACTGAATAATTTGTTAGTGGGCTTTTAATTAGTGAAATTCAATGAAGAGTAATTCAAATGTGGGTAGTAACTAGACCCCTTCCTCTATTACATTCATTGGAAGAACAAAATTGAAGTTGAAGCCATGCCCCCTACCACCTCCCTACTTGACGGGCCAAACTTTGGACAACTAAGATATTCAAAGTCAAAATGGTCAATTTTGAATATCTTGAGATAAACAAACTATATCAATATTCACTCAAAAATACAGATGAAATTCACTTCTTGATAAAGTAACATAACCTACTAATCCTCGACTACATAATATGGGGTCTTGGACACCTACTCTATAATTATAATAGGGTCATGTCATGCATATAGTCTATTCAATCACTTTTAAAAACGAAAATTCTAATATATTAGCTACTAGAAACTACATAGTCATCCAACTATAGAAAGAAAAAAAAAAGAAAATAATTTGCCTGACCTCTCTTACCTTAATTAATTTGGTCATGTCAAACATGGCACTTGAGATGGATTTATTAATTAAACAAAGTAGTAATGATCATTGTCAATTAGTGGTGCTAGATTTCCACAACCCATGCAAATATTCAATTTGTTATTTCTAGATTTAATTGTGTGATAGATTTTTACATCAACATTTCAAATCATACTTCATGATCCATCATCATAATGAAAGAGACTTCTAAGGAGATGCAAGGTGGATGGTAAAACCTCCATCTAGAATATGTCTTCATGTATTGTTTGAACATATATGGTAACAAGTCCCCTGACCTCTCTTCTCTCTATTAATATTGTCATGTCAAACATGGCACTTGAGATGGGTTTATTAACAAAACAAAGTAGTAATGATCACTATCAATTAGTGCTATCAGATTTCCACAATCCATGCAAATATTTAATTTCTTATTTCTGGATTTAATTTTGTGATAGATTTTTACATCAACATTTCAAATCATACTTCATGATCCACCATCATAAAGAAAGAAAGTTCTAAGGAAATGCAAGGTGGATGGTAAAATGTCCATCTAGAGTACATGTTCATGTATAATTTGAAGATAAATGCTAACAACAAAAATTGAAATGTTCACTTGAGGACTATGAGGCATCATTGGGAACTCTCTACTTCATACTCCAAAATCTAGAACAAGGTTTCAAAGATTTGAATTATAGGTTCTAGAACTTTGTTTTACACTTTTCATAGCTTGCAAAATATTGACTAATTGAAAGGACAAAGAAAGGAGATTGTTTACATGATTGACCCTTTGAGGCCATCATTAGTAATTACAGATATTTTTATTATTGCATTCAATTTATTAGAAAGCTATTAGCCTCAAAATCAAGAAAAGATAGTTGTAAAATTTAAAATGATGCTAAAATTTATTTGTAGTTAAATCTAAAAGTACACCTAAAAATTTTCATGAATAGAGGAAATATCATCTCTCTTATTGATCATTGGAGGTCATCCCTCTTTATTGAACATTGGGGTCATGAAATCAACATATATAAATATTAGATGAGTGATAATTGAAGGAGCCGAAATCATATATTAGACATTTTTTTATGTGCAAATGGTTTGGTGTGAAAGAATTGTGAGTTTTACATATTTCTTGAATTGAATACATTAAAGTGAACTCAAACAGAAACAAAAATAAAAACAAGATTAAATTCTTTGAATTTTGATTAATGATATAATCAAGAAACATACTATCATCTTCACCAATTATACTCAAATACAAATAGATAATACACCAACAATCAATCCCAAGAGAAAAACTCCACTAAGTGGGTTTGGATCCGTCTTCCTTACACCGATCCGCGAAGGGTGTAGCTTGCTCTTAATATCACTGTAGAGAAGATAATACAGAGAAAGAGGAATATAAAATATTTCCAGTGCTTTCTCAAATGCAACAAGTATTACCTGAGATTCTCCTGAAACGATCGTGGCCGGTGGACTGGCAATATTTGCACATGGGTGGCCTCCCTTGAATGCGCAACACAATGATCCGCCATTATTACGAGCACTGCAGTGAAAACAATGGCGGAAGTAAGAAAAGCAAGCCACCAATTTCTGCAGATGAGACTATTAGGCTTCAACTCTCCAAAGATGATTGGTACTACTATTGCTACTTGGATTCCCATGCAGAATTTAACACATTATTCGTGTATAGAAGATGACAGAAGTTATTGTTTGCTTACCATCACCATCCTTGTCAAACAGGCTGAAAGCCTCGTCGAACTCTGCAATCTGATCCTCGGTCAACTGCTTAGCCATTTCTCACTTGGAAAAATCGAAACCCTGCAGCTCTTAATCGAAAAACAAGTCGCAGATAATCTACAAACTTCCCTCCATGTCTACCTCTCCATCCATCCCTTCTTACTCCTCTATTTTTTCTTTTATATCTAATCTTCGTCTCATCCCACAATTGTAGCTTACACTTTCCCACGAAAAAAATGAGAGGGGGAAACGAATTATGAGGGTGTTCATTCGTAAAGGGTGTGTTCGAATGAACAACCTTTAAGCGTTTGAGTCTCTTCGATCGTATGGGTGACCTCATAGGGGTTTTCTTGAATACCCGTTTTCTGAATATTTTATAGGGTTCGATCAAACACCCCCTCCAATCGAACCCCATTTTAATCACTTTTCTTAACAAATGGTATATTAATCTGAGATGATAATTAGTTTTTCATTGTCTAATGTTTGTGTTTGTCTAGACTCCACATGGCATTAGATCGAACACCCTCATCAATTCCTGGCCAACAACGCTCCTCAAAACCCGACACCACCTGCTTTTCTAGCTACATTATACTAAGTGCACCAAATTATTTTTTTTCTTGTTTAAAATTGCTCAAGTATGTTTTTTTTGGTATTTTTTAAATTAATTGTTAGATATATAAAAATAATTAGCAAGTAAAAATGCTTAGTTTTTTATTCTTGTATTTTTCAGATAAATAATTGCATATTTAAATCACATTTAATGCTAAACATCAGATAAATTCTAAATAATTTTTAGGAAAAAATTAGAAAAACTTAAATAATGTTAAAAAAATTTAGAAAACCTTAGAAAAATCTTACAAAGCCTTACAAGTTTTTTAGAAGACCTTACGATTTTTTTATATTACATTACAAAATCATAGAAAAATCTCTAAAAATATTTAAATATTTTTTTAGATTTTAATGTAACTTAGTACTTAAATTTAACTTAAAGTGTTAGTTTCTAAATTTAATGTAAATTAGTAACTTATTATTGAAATTTAATGTTTAGTAATTGAATTTAATGTTTAAATTTAAAATGTTTAGTATTTGAATTTAATTTTTAGTCTTTAATATTTCAATTTACTCTCTCTCGCACACATTAAGTCTTTTTGGTATTTATATTTTAATGTAACTTAGTCTTTAAATTTAATGTTTAGTATTTAATATTTAAATTTAGTGTTTAGTATTTTTTATTTTTCAGTTTAATGTTTAGTATATCATGCTTTTCACATGTGTGTATGTACATATACACTTACATAATTTGTAACTTTATGACACCTAGATAGAGGGAGGATCAGGCTCTAGATGCACAAACTGCACATCGGGATGCAATTTCGGATATTGATGCTATTTTCCATTATAGTGATTAGGAAATTTAGAAATTGAGAGCCATTATAGATGATTCCCATACTTATGGTGTGTAGAAGAGTACATGCAAAACCATTTTAAGGAGTTTAGAGATCCTTAGAGAGTGTAGAAGAGTACATGTCAAACCATTTTAAGGAGTTTAGAGATCTTTAGAGAGAGTTTAGGCATCCAAGTGACGTCTCAGAATTACCTCAGAATTAACCTTCTTCTTTCAACCAAACTCTGAGCTCATTGGTCAATTGACAACGGTTTCCTATAAACTAAGAAACCTTTCTACACTTCAGGATCTACAAATCTGACATAAATTAAGGAAAATGCTGCATATAACAATAACTCTCAATTTATTTATCCAAAACACATTAAACATTACCTAGAATTGGCTCTATTATGATTATATTTCACTTATGCATATCTGAGAGTGAAATCTTTATTCTAACTATACTCCTACAAACATGAAAGGGAAAATGATTTTGAATAATTTGCATGTTTCTGAAACAAATCTGAGAATATCAAGATCAATGCCTATCTATTGGGCATAGAGTCAAATTCAAGATGATGAATACAAAATTGCATGGTAGATATTTAAAAATCAGTAAGCTTTTCACATTAATGTCTGACATTAATGTAACCTCTCATATTATTGCAAAATCATTCTTATAGATCTATTTGTTTTCTCAAACCTACAATAACCTACATACAGAATTTAATTCTTCCTCGAAGAAACCCATACACAAATTATACAACTGTAAGAAAATTGGAGTGACAAATACTGAATGCTTCAATTCATATGCAATGTGAAACAAGATAAAGACAATTTTACAATATTTTCTACAATCAACCCAAACTGATCAATACTACTCCAAAGTTTACACACCCGTTTTCTATGGACAAAACCTAGCCTTAGACTGAGATTTCCCTATTTTATTCTTTCATATCAAAACTTCATATCCTGTACAAAAGAAAAAGAAGAAGAAGCTTCCAGAATTCTGCAATTTCTGCGACGTGTCTTTTTCTAAATCTTATTTTCAAGTAACACCTATCTCCTCTCTTTCAGCTCACTGCAACTGAAAAATACTCTGCCCTTTAAACCCTCTTATCTGCACTTTCTCCCCTTTGCAAACTGAAAATATTCTCATGTGCTCTAACAATCATTTTCCTTTCCCGTGAATGCACTCTTCGTTTGATAAGAAACATCATACCCAATGAAACTTTTATTTCATATTTCCTCCAAATTCCCCCATAAAGTCACTTTATCCCAAGTGAATATAATTGACCAGCACTCACTTATTATCTCTAATTACAAAATAACTTTCATTGTGAAAACACCATTTTCCTCTCACATGCCTGCACTTGTAACAAATAAAATCTTATTTGTTCTGCATCTTCATTTAAGAATTCCACTGACAAAATATTTTGGCTCGTTTCTGAGTAAAAATAAGACCCCATTGTTTTTCCATTTTCCTTCAAAGTGGAAACATTTCCACACTTTGGTGCCTACTCCTTTCGTCAAATATTTTCACATAAATGAAAATGAAACATTGCAATTACATCTTTATGTTATAATGCATGAGGATTATATTTCCCTTTTAAAAAAAACACTCCATATGCCTCTTGTTAGCATTTTCTATTATATCCTCATTTATTTTACTCCTACTGGAATTTTTCCCTTATAACAGATGATGCACAGTGTTATAAAATTATCTCTATTGCAATTAAATACTACCTATGCTGGAATGGAAGTGTTGAGGCAGGCCGTGGAACTCAGTTCTACACTTGCTAATTGACATTTACTTGAAAATTTCTAAAGCCCCTTTTAACACATATTATATAATCATTACTTTTAGGAGAGGGCATTGCTTTGAAGCGTTCTATCAGATAGCTCACGTGCCTTGTCAGTTCTTCCATGTCTTGCATTCATGCCTTACCAAGGCATTGCAAACTGCCGCATACATTTGTTAGAAATGTTGTTGAAGCCCTCTCAACACTCCATTCAATGCATATGTTGGAATCGTGGTGTCCATAATACCACATGTTGCATAAACTTCTGCCAGGATAATTGTGATCACAATGCTTGGCAATAATGATCAATTGTTCTTGCCTTAATGGATAACCACGCCTTTTCCAAGTCTCTGATCACAATCACAATCTGTGAGAGTCCGCTGTATGTTTACGTCCTGCATTCACTCGAATGTCTTAACGCCCTTTGAACAAGTATATTGAGCAGATTCCCTGCACTTATCGCAGCCCTAATATTCAATAGAATTTCTCTATCATTTGTGCTTCGAGGGATCTCAACACCCTGTTCCAACGGCTCCCATATTGGCATGAGCAAATGAAAAAAAAGGGATAGGTGTGGAATTTGGATTTACTCCTGCCAATTAACATTCTCTTAGGAAGGACTCAAAAATCCTTTCTATCTATCCATATTGCGCCCATTCTGCATTCAATCCCATTCTATGAGATGGGACTCCTTAGAAGCGTCAAACAGTACACATGCCTTACGTTGTGCCCCCACATCTGTCATTCATTGCGAGCCAAGGGACAATAACTAAAACATCTGACAATACTCCTATTATGCTTTGATGGCATTTCATACGATGATCCAAGGCTCATTTCTAGCGTGGGGGAGGTTGCGAGGAATCTAGAAGTCGTCTTCCACTTACCTATTGCAATGCTCAAAAGTTTCTAACAGCTTATCAACACATATATTGTGTATATACTGCAATCACAAAACTCCATTAAAATGTACTTTCCATACATTTCTCCTTCCACACAGATACAGGCAAGAGTTTTGATTGGAAAAATGTAGACTCTAGATCCTACACCTATCATTGCATTGCTTGAGATTTCAATGTCCTTTTCAACAGCTCTGTGATACGTTTGCTGCAATCATGGCCTCCATGAGCCGGCAAAAACAGAAACCCTTTATTACTTGGCACTCGCCCAATCGACTTTTTCCATTTTGTTGAGTGCCAGTAAAATGGACGCATCTATTTTGGTTCCAAAAAGACAGTACGGAGTGACTAACACGCGTGTTAGTCACGTGTTATCCATCGTCAATTTTGCAATTAACGCTTGCGATTGACTAACTTGTCACTAACACGTTGTATGAAAGATCTGTTTTGGCTAGAATAGCCGCAGTCGAATAAAATTAACTTCACTAATGCAACATGCATTTCACCTTGTTGATGTGGCTACTCATATTTGTAAAGCTTTGGACACGCTGAACTTTAAAATAATACTTGGTCGAGCCCCGAGCTTCCTTGCCTTTTGAAAATGGGGTGGGCCCTTCTTGTGCAATATTTTAATAATGTTTTAAAAACATTATTATTAAAATATTATTTTAAAAAAAACCTCATTTTGCAACAATTTGCAAAATTCTACCACTGGAAATTGATTTCTTACTCCTTTTGCAAATTGGTCAAAACAAGTTCGGATTCCCTGGAAACTACCTTAAAAAACTGGTCAAATGATAAAATTAGATCATGGCAACTGGCGGGCTCACAGACTGATATACTGTTAATCATCTTGCAAAATGGATTCCCTTGATGATGCCTGAGGTGCGATATTTTAATCACCAAAGATCACTATTTTGCTATTTTTGCACTATAACTTACCAGAACCTTTTCAAACCCTATTATAAATCCATTTGGAAAAGACATCAAATGGAATCAGGAAGGCCTACCGACTGGCACATATGCTCATCTAGCTAAAAGAAATTACAGAAAAATATGAGAATGGTCCAACAATGACTTGGGAGTGAAATATAAATGCTCAAAGTGAGCTCTCTCGAAACACACTTCACTATGCAATTTGTGAAACAACAAATTGCAAATGGTTTGATCTTGGTAAATAGGTCAAATGAGGTCCTGGGAATCTGCAAATGGGTAGGTGAGTACAGAAATTTGTAGGGAACACAGGGGAACAAGAATTTTATCATAACAATCAATTGGTTGCAAGATGCAATCCTCTAAAGTAGGCCAGTCAAGCTTTTCTAAAAATATGCACAGAGTGTACCCTTGTTGAACCCTCAAAAACAAGTGCTTTAAAAACTCATCCAATCTGATCATGGGAAGCTGCAACTTGATTAATATGGTTATTGATAGCCAATGACCATATTCCCAAAGGCATTTTGCACAAAATTTATTGAGCTTTAAATTATAGCTCTCCAAATTGAGCTACTTGGGCAAGATACTGTAGTTGCATTTCTGAGTGCTGCAAGTAAATTTTATGTGGGTCCTCAAAATTTAACTAAATTTTGGAGGTCCCAATAGTGGCTCTAGCTGGGGATGTATGCCCCTTGTGGGCATAGCAAGAATCCAGGTCTTTGATAGAAGAATACCATTCCTTATCCATTGCGCTCATAACCACTGTATACCTTATTTTGAAAATCTGACATCAATGTTCATTAGTTGGCCCTGGTCCACCAAACATGTACAACCAGAATTTACCTCTATCAAAGGTATGGTTCTCATAATATATCAATATGACCAATGTGAAAGTGTCATTTACCAACATCTACTCATACACATTACAAATGACACCATTCATCCTTTTACCATACTTGGCATTATCAGTATACTTAGCCTCAGTGGGTATCAAAAAATCATGCACATACTAAAATATATCACAATCTGAGATATGTTTTTCATACCCATAGGGCAATGCACATTCATATTCAACGAGGTATCCTTCATTGCCAATAACACTGTCATGCCTTATAAAATTTTCTTCCAGTTGATCTAAAAACTAAAAGCATTCAAGTTCCACCACATAAATAGGATCATCGAGCTTTACCTTATCATGAACTTCAATCAACCTAATCTCATCAAATGCATCCTTGTACACTCTCACCTCATGAGCATACTCATTATCGATCATATCTCCCTCATACAAACCATTTTGGGCAAGGGTGCATACAACTTTTTTATCACCACCAAGGCGTCCATCACTATGAAAACTACATTCAAGTTCGTATGCATCACGTTGATCTCTATTAGATTCAGTATCACACTCATGTGCAAGGTAATCAAAGATTAACAAATCAGATATGTCAATTTCACTAGCATCGTTATCTCTTTCACATAATGAGATCACATTTCGATCATATGAAAATGTCTCATCCTCATACAATAGATTTGTAAAGCGATGAGAACCTTCTTCAACTGCTACATGGTAGTGTTGGCAATTTGGAGGAATTGATTATGTGTTGCATTGATGTTTTATCATTGATGGAAACACCGGTTGTTTTTGGTTATTTACCGGTTTCCAGTTAATTCTGGTAGAGTGGTTGGTTTATGATATTGATCCGGTATGCTTTGGCTTGTGGAATTGGTTTTGATCTGTCATTCATGCTATTCAAATGTGTATCACGATCAGTTGGTTCGAGATTTGATGACTCAAATGCTATCATTTTTTTCTAGTAAACCTTTTGGTCACCGGTAAGGGTTTTACCGGCAGAGCTTTGTTGAAGATCTTTTCATGCATGTGATAAGTGGTGTTGGTGCGGGTTTTATATGTCTTTTGGGATGTTGTTGGTTATCTTGTCCATGTTCATGTTGATCGGTGGTGTTGTATTTGGTTTATGACGACCTATTTTGGGTCTAGTGCTATCTAGGTTATGGATTGGTTTATGTAACGTGTTGGAAGATGTTCCTGATGTGTTACTGACAGGATTTAATGATTGTTTTACATTGTTTTTCAACCTAAGCCGACTTGGTTGATCATTGGATTGCAGGTTTATGTTATGAACTTATTGTATTATCCTTTAGGTGGTCGACCTAATTGTTTAGGTCCCAGATTGGTATAAATATGATGTGAGATCTCTTTGTAGATCATAGGTTAAGGTTATGGGATTATATGTGTGCGAATAATGTTATAATCATATACAGAGGTTTTGGTCAATCATAGGTGATTGAATTGGTTTGGTAAGAGAGGTTTAAGGCCTCATGTATTGGTCTTAATTAGAACTGTACTGAGGCATAGGAGATGCTATCCTTGCAATTCAATATTCTTTCTTGATTGTAGTCTGGATTAATTTTGTAGTTAGTGAGGCTCCTTTTTGTGATGAGAAGTGTGCTCTAGGTTGTTGGCCTTCGTGCATGTGTAGGCCCCTCATATTGTAAGCACATATTTACTGTAGAAGTATTACCTAACTGTGGATAGGCTTCCCAACGTGGTTTTTCCCTTTACCGGGTTTTCCACGTACAAATCTTGGTATCATGTGTCCCGCATGAATGGTAATTGTTCTGTGATTTATGTTTATGTTTAATTGTTATATTATTTATTTGGGTATTTGGTTTATGCATTCCAATATTTGGTTTATGCATTTTGGTATTGAGTTTATGTGTCTCCGTAATAAGGATTTGAATGCTTAAAGTTCTATAATCCAGTGACAACTGATTCACCCCTCCCCCCTCTCAGTTGTCCTCTGGTTATCTGAGTTGTCTAACAATTGGTATCAGAGCTTGGTCCTCTCTGCAAAAACTTAACCACTTGAGAAAGATCCTATGGAATCTAGTAGTTCAAGTTCATCAAATACATTTGTACTTGTTTTCTGGATAGAAATTCCTAGGCTTGATGGAACAAATTACAGGGTATGGAAGATTCAGATGGAGACTCATCTGAGATGTCTTGGAAAGGAAATTTGGGAGATCACTGAGAAAGGTGTAACAACATTTAATCTGACATCTGGAAATCCTCCTCTGGCAAGTCTGGATAAGGAACTTGAGAATGATTGTAGAGGTAGTCAAGCTCTTTTGTGTGCACTTTTTGATTAGCCAATAATGGGACTAACTGATAAATCAACTACAAAGGCTAAATGGGACAAATTGGAGACTCTTAATGAAGGCGACCCTACTATTAAAATTGCTAAACTTGATGGTTACGAGGTGAGGTATGAGAACTTGAAGATGGAAGAATATGAAAGCATTATTGCTTTTATGGAGAGAGTTAAAGATATTTTTTTGGGAATTCAATATTGTGGTGGATCTCTGAGTGAAGATGAAATAGTTTCTAAATAAATGAGAGCTTTGCCACCAGCTTATAAGATGAAGGCTAATGCAATTAATAAGTTGAGAACTATGTCAAACACCTCTATGAATAGGGATACCTTGGTTGGGAAGTTATCTTCTTTTGAACTTGAGGAATTTGGACCTTCTGGAGCTGTTAAATCTAAACTTTCTTTTCATGCATCTACATCATCTACCGACAAGAGTGATTGGAAAGCTTTATATGAAAAGGAACTAGAGGATATGAAGAAATAAAATGAAGAGTTTGAGAAACTTGAAGCCTTATTTTCTAGAAGAGTATCTAAAGGACCGGCAGGAAGTAAGTATGAAGGAAAATCACCTTTAAATGCTTTGCATGTAATAAGATAGGTCATTTTGCATCTAGATGTCCTGAAAGGAATTCAAGATTTGAAGAAAGAGCTAGAATATCTTTTAGGCTTAACCATGATTATCAGAACAAGCATAAGTAGAGGAGGAAGAAAGACAAATAATGACACTATGCTAATGAGGAAGGTGTGACTGATTCTGATGATGAGTCGACACAAGATTCAACTAGTAGATCCAACAATGGAAAGGAATGGGTATTTCTGGCTATCAAGGAAGATGATCTGGTACTTGAAGAGAAGGCCCTTGTTGTGAAAATTTAAGACAAGGATGAATGGGTAATTGATAGTGGATGTTCACATCATATGACTGGAGATAAAAGGAAGTCCTTATCTATGCAGGAATTTGATGGTGGTCTAATTAGATTTGGAGATGACAAAGCATGTATGATCAAGGGAAGCGGAACAACATCATTGGATGGTAAGCATAACACTGATAATGTTTATTATGTTAAATGTTTAAGACATAATCTTTTGAGTGTAAGACAGTTGGTGGATAAGGGATTTCAATTATAGTTCAAGGATAGAAAATGTAAGATTATCAACAGATCTGGATTGGAGATTGCAACCGGTACACAGACTAAAGGTAATATATTTCATTTAAACTCCAGTGAGAAGAAATGTTTGATTGCACAAATTGATGAGAGTTGGCTATGGCATAAGAGGTTGTGTCATATGAATTTTGATTGTATTGTGAAGATCAGTTCTACTAAGGCAGTTAGAGATATACGTACAATTGTAAATCCCTATAATCCAGTATGTAAGGAATGTCAAATGGGAAAGCAAGTCAAATTTTTTTTTAAGAGTATGAAATATAAATCTAATGATGTTCTTGATCTTATTCATACTGATTTGTGTGGTCTTGCTAAAATCAAAAGTTTTCAGGGTGATATATATTTCATGCTAATCATTGATGACTATTCAAGAATGATGTGGGTTACTTTTCTAAGGGAGAAGTCTGAAGCATTTGAAAAGTTTAAAATATTTAAAGCTAAAGTTGAGATAGAGATAAGATTGAAGATTAAATGTTTAAGGTCAGATGAGGGTGGAGAACTCACATCTGGTAAATTTAACAGCTATATTGAGAAGGATGGGATAAGGAGATAGTTCTCTGCACCTCGGACACCTCAGCAAAATGGAGTTGTGGAAAGGAAGAACTCAACTATCTTGGATGTAGCTAGAACAATGATGATGGAAGCTAACCTGCCTCATGTCTACTGGAGAGAAGTTGTAAGCACGACGATATACACATTCAACAAAGTTCATATCAAAGGAGATACGGGTAAGACACCTTATGAGTTATGGTTTGGTTATACACCACCAGTTAAGTATTTCAGAATCTTTGGTAGTAAATGCTATATCAAAAGTGATGATAACGTTGGAAAGTTTGATCCTAGATTTGATGAAGGAATATTTCTTGGTTATTCTAATGAAAGAAAAGCATATAGATGTTATAACAAAAGATTGCAAAGAATTGTGGATAGCACAAATGTCAAGATGGATGAGTATAACAGAAGTCAAATCAAAACTTATGAAAGAGAACCGGAGGTGGAAATGATCATAAATGAACCGATAGAACCTACATCGGATCAAAATATTGAACTAGTTACCCTGACAGTATCAAAAAATTCAACAGTAACTGAAGATCAGGACAGAGGAACAAATAATTAGAAGACTCCTAGGTATGTAAGGTTGAATCATTCAGAAGATCAAATCATTGGAGACAAAAACAAAGGAGTGATGACAAGAAGAAGGTTGGTAGCTGATGAGGTATGTTTTATTTCTCAAGTTGAACCGGTATCAGTAATTCAAGCTTGTAAATATGAACGTTGGATGAAAGCTATTAGCTATGGAAGAAGAATTAGATCAAATAGAAAATAATAACACATGGACTTTAAGTCCCCGACCTAAAAAAAAGAATGTTATTGGAACTAAATGGGTTTTTAGGAATAAACTGAATGAAAATGGACAAGTTGTGAGGAATAAAGCTAGATTGGTTTGTAAAGGATATTCTCATAAGGAAGGAATTTATTATGGTGAAACCTTTGCACCGATAGCTAGGATTGAAGTTGTGAGATTATTTCCTACTTATATTGCACATAAGAACTACAAGGTTTATCAAATGGATGTCAAATGTGCATTTCTGAATGGAGATCTTGAAGAGGAAGTTTATATTGATAAACCTGATGGATTTTGACTTTTGGATGACAAAAACATGGTTTGC
Organism: Cryptomeria japonica; assembly: GCF_030272615.1. Taxonomy (NCBI): domain Eukaryota; kingdom Viridiplantae; phylum Streptophyta; class Pinopsida; order Cupressales; family Cupressaceae; genus Cryptomeria; species Cryptomeria japonica. The sequence goes on along the minus strand of NC_081409.1, from coordinate 635,545,822 downwards.
AAGTTAAAGAAATCTTTATATGGATTGAAACAATCCCCTAGAGCTTGGTATGCAAGACTGGATAAATATCTTTTGAAGCTTGATTTCACTAAAGGTAATGCTGACAGTAATTTATATTATAAGATTATTGATGATGGCATATTGATTATTGAAGTCTTTGTTTATGATATCATTTTTGGAGGTGAAGATAAGTTGTGTATGGAATTCTCTAACAATATGAAGAATTAATTTGAGATGTCTATGACTGGGGAGATGAAATTTTTCTTAGGTTTGCAGATTACTCAAACTGATAAAGGTGTTTTCATTTGTCAAACTAAGTATGTTAGAGAGTTGTTGAAGAAATTTGGGTTTGAAAATTGTAAACTAGTTAGTACTCCTATGGTTACAAGTGATAAATTGACAAAGAAATATGCATCTACACTGGTCAATCCTACAAGGTATAAGTCTATGATTTGAGGTTTGTTATATCTGACTTAGACTAGATCGGATATAATGAATGCAGTTTGTATTGTATCAAGATATTAGAGTGATCCTAGAGAAAATCATGAGAGTGCGGTGAAAAAGATTTTTAGGTGTCTGGAGGGAACAATTGAATATGGTTTGTGGTATCCTAAAAATGATGACTTTACATTATGTGCATATACAGATGCAAATTGGGATAGAGATGTTGATGACCAGAAGAGCACATCTGGTGGATCTTTCTTTCTTGGAAAGAAACTTGTTTCATGGATCAGCGAAAAGTAGTCATGTACCTCTTTATCTACTGCTGAAGCTGAGTATGTTGTTGCTGCTACTAATTGTACACAAGTTCTATGGATGAAGAAAATGTTGAAGGATATAAAGGTGGATTGTAATGAACCGATAGATATTCACTATGATAACTTTGCTGCTATTGATATATCAAAGAATCTGGTATTTCATTCCAAGACAAAGCACATATCTATCAAATGTAACGTTTTGAAGGAGAAGGTGGAAGAAAATGAATTCAAACTGGTTTATGTGAACACTAAAGAGAAGATTGCAGACATCTTCACTAAAACTTTGCCTAAAGAATCATTTGAGTACTTCAGAGACAAATTGGGGGTTTTTGCCCCTTCAGTAGAGACCTAAGTGATGCTGATTGGCATTAGTCCAGTATGCATTATCGGAGCTATTACTCATTCCGGATTGATATGGCGGTGCTACTACTTAGGGGGAGTAGTCAGCTATAGGAATCAGAGGATTTATGATTTTTCTTTGGTGTTTATGTAAGATTTATGGCATTGATGTCAAAGGGGGAGAGTTATTCTTGTGAAAAAAGTAAGGGAGAGATATATTAATTAGGGGAGTTTGGTTCAGAGATTGATTGCTATATCATTTGTGGGAGATTGTTAGCTGTCTTCCATAGGGGGAGACTTGTTTGGAATTTCTTGGCACTTGGATTTTTTTCACATCTAGTATTGTCATCAATGCCAAAGGGGGAGATTGTTGGCAATTTGGAGGAAATGATTATGTGTTTCATTAATGTTTTGTCATTGATGGTAACACTGGTTGTTTTGGTTGTTTATCAGTTTTTGGTTGGTTCTGGTAGAGTGGTTGGTTTATGATATTGATCCAGTAATGCTCCAGTATGCTTTGGTTTGTGGAATTGGCTTCTATCTATCATTCATGATATTTAGATGTATATTAGGATTAGTTGGTTCAGGATTTGATGACTCAGATTGTATGATTTGTTCTAGTAAGTCGTTTGGTCACCAATAAGGGTTTTACCAACAGAGCTTTGTTGAATATCTTTTGATGCACGTGATAAGTGGTGTTGGCGTGACTTCTAGATGGCTTTCGGGATGTTGTTGGTTATATTGTTTGTGTTCCTATTGATTGGTGGTGTTGGATTTGGTTTATGGTGACCTATTTTGGGTCCAGTGCTATATAGGTTATGGACTGATTTATGTAACATTTTGGAGGATGTTCTTGATGCATTATCGATAGGATTTAATGAGTGGTTTACATTGTTTTCAGCCTAGGCCGACTTGGTTGATCATTGGATTGTGGATTTAGGTTATGAACTTATTGTATTATCTTTTAGGTGGCTAACCTAATTGTTTAGGTCCCAGGTTGGTAAAAATATGATGTAAGATCTCTTTGTAGATCATAGGTCAAGTTTATGAGATTATCTATTTGTGAATAATGTTGTAATCATATGCAGAGGTTTTGGTCGATCATAGGTGATTGAATTGGGTTGGTAAGAGAGGTTTAAGGCCTCCAATATTGAGCTTAACTGGAACTGTACTCAGGCATAGGAGATGCTATCCTTGCAGTTCAATCATCATTCTAGATTGTAGTATGGATTTATTTTATAGTAAATGAGGCTCCTTTTTATGATGAGCAATGCGCTCTAGGCTGTTGGCCTTCCTATATGTGCAGGCCCCTCATATTATAATCGCATACTTACTACGAAAGTATTATCTGACTATGGGTAGGCTTCCCACCGTGGTTTTTCCCTTTACCGAGTTTTCCACGTACAAATCTTGGTGTCATTTGTTCTGGATTAATGGTAACTATTTTGTGATTTATGTTTATGTTTAATTGCTATATCAGTTATTCTGGTATTTGGTTTATGCATTCCGGTATTGAGTTTATGTGTTCTGATAATAAGGATTTGAATGCTTAAAGTTCTCTAATCCAATGACAACTGATTCATCCCCCCTCTTAGTTGTCCTCTGGTTATCTGAGTTGTCTATCAGGCAAAACATTGTATGACTTTCCTCCATTAGTTCATCATATTGATTAATTTGGATAGTCTATCAACTAATTCTCCTATGTTATATTAGGCACCACCTCTTCTTGAAGTGTGTCCACTTCAATTACTTGCATTATTTCATCACCTTGAGTTACAAAGAGACATTCTTTAGAGTCATCTTCATAAGTAGAAACAATATGAAAGGATTCAAAACTCTCACTTACATCATCAACATCACCTTCATATTTAGATGTCACAAGTGATTTTGTTTTAGATAGACCATGATGGACATTAGGACAACAAATATTATTAATCATGTCATAAAGGGAGGGCACACCAAAAGGATACAATTGAATTGTTGCTAGTGTAAATCCTTCATTCTTGGCAATCCTCCTTGTTCCCATGTCAATCAGACTTTGGATATGTGCTAGTGAGTCAAGAATAATTCCACGTTGTCGATCAATGGTCTAAGATTAAACTTGGTTTGAAGGTTGCTCACATGCATTTGACACTAAAACATGGGATATAATTGCTGATTGAAACACATTTACTTTATTCATGTGTATTCCACCATTACTTGTCTCAAGCATCATATTAGGATGAGAATTGCCAGCAACTTGAATCGTATTAGAGCTCAGGACAACAAGCTAATACTTATTCTAAAAATTATCTGGAACCTTTGATTGTCTTTGTCCAACTTCATATACATCTTTGTGACTACTGGCATTTTTAGAATTATGAAACTTTACCAATCCATAATTCATCATCCCTTAAATATCCATTGGCATCTGGAAATCCTGATGCAAAATTTGGGGCTCTTTATTTCTCAATCTGTAGCTCATTTTCTTGTCAAATGTGCCTAGATATACCACCAGTGCCATTGCATCTTGAGGCCTACAATTCTTAGGTATCTTCTTCAATGCCTTCATGATTCTGAGGTTAAACTCGGGAACCAATTCACCATTTCAAATGTGGATTTCCATGAAATCATTAATGGTTGAGAACTCAAAAATTCTTTCACCAAATAATTCATTGAATGTTGATTGAAATTCTGACCAAGAGCTGATTGAATTTGGTAACAAATTTGAAAACCAATCTTGGGCATCATATTTTAGTGATGTCACAAATAATCTGATGATCACATCTTCATGATTAATCTCATAGTCATCTATTAGGTCACTAAGTCTTTTGAATGTTCACATTTGTTGATTCACACCTTTGTCCATTGAACTTTGCTATCTCATGCCTTATATTAGTTGGTATCATATGTGGGAAACCATGAATGTGACTAAAATCAACGGCCTTATACCTCTTACTTTTGAAATCACATTTCAGATTAAACAAATGGGGCTGATTACAAACCATGGTTGCACTTGGAACCATGCTGGGATGCACAAACTGAGACATCCTAAACTTATACTCTTACAATTTTTTCATACAATCAAGAGGTCTTAAAATAATCCATAATACAAAAAGCATGAGGTACTACAACATGATACTAAGACCTCATTAAAGAGCATAAATCTTCAGATCATGCATACTTATTCATATACAAAATGCAAATAACAATTGAGAAACTTATACACATGGCTATAAGAGAAGGCTTTAGAAAATCCTGGTTGGAGTCTGACTCGCTAAACATTGTCAACTATATGAATGGACACACAGATCCTAGCTGGACGACAACTAATCTGATCAAGAATTGCCAAGTAATAATAAATGAGCTAGTTGCTTTCAAAATTTTGCACGTTTATTGGGAAGGTAACAAAGCAACGGATCTACTAGCCAATCTGGCGGTGGGATACGTGGTGACTAAATAGTGGAGTAGCAGGGATTCATTTCCCAAAAACCTATGTGATCTAGCTCATAATTATTATGCCCAATCATGTTAATCAATTACCTTCGATCATGATTTGATAGAGTCGATGGGGAAATGACTCTTTTTTGTTTCCCCTAACCAAAGATCTAGAAACTTCCCTAGTGACTGGATTTTCTGTCTTATTCCGTGGCCCTTTTTTTGCTATTGTTTGGAGACTTTTCTGGTGTAGCCCATTTCTTGCAACTATTCAGAGACTTCTCTGGTGTGGCCCATTTTCTTCTTTTTAGCGACCAAGAGAATAATGGTGGGGACAAGAACATGCAAGAACTGTCTACTTGTGAGAAATAGAAGAAAATAAAGGATGTGTGGCAAGAAGTCGTTGATGGGGGAATCATTCCTTTTTTGGATTGACTTCATGGCACTTCTCCTCTGATTACAGAGTCCTTTGTCAATGGGTGGAAAAAATGGATCCAGAGGGCTTATCGAGGAGAGTATCAGATTGATGAAACCCTAGTGGCAGTGGTCATTGGTCTGGCGACGAATGGCAGAAGATTTTATAGAGAAAGGAAAACTGGGGAGGAGGACTTGATGAGTTTCTTCGACAAAGAAAAAGGAGCACTCTTGTGCTACCAAAATCGCTGATGGCGACTACAAAAGGAAAGATCTTATGGTTCCCTAGGCAGACATGGTCGAGTTTATCATGAGATATATTATGCTCAATGGTAGATATGCCAACATCTTTTCCTATCATTGTATCATTTTGAATCATTTTAGGCATTGTAAAATCATCTCTTTTCCTTTCTATCTAGCCTCTTCTCTTGAAAATAGCCTGGAAAAACATTTGGAGAATCCAAACAATCCTGTTCTCCACGAAGGGCTTATTGTGCTCATCATGGAGTACGCTAAATCCCTTGAAGTTGTGCCCTCTCTAACTGATAAAGGCCAATAGACTAACATCTAGGATGTCTCTGACTCGGAAATGGATTTGGAGGATAGTGGGGGTGCCAATTCTTTTCATGACCCTGATTATGAACCTGTGGAAGAAGGGGACATGATGGTCACCCCTGGGACATTTACCAGTAAAAACCCTCCTGGATGGGTGGCCAACAAATATAAATCCACCAGCAAATTGATTTCTAAGGCTGAACCCCTTTCCAAAAAGAAGAAGCTTGCGACTAAGGACTATGGCTCGAAGAATCCAGACCAGGAAATTAAATAGGACATCCCAATCAACGTCCTGAAAGAAAAATAGGGGAGCATGGCCAAAGATGAGAACAGTGGGATACAGAGGACTGGTAATCTAATGAACCTAGTTATGAAAGCTACCAGAAGCCAGGAGAGGTCCTGGAAGTGGGTGGAGCAAGAAATTGACACCCTCAAAGTGGAGGTTAAAGAGATTATTGATATCTTCACTGCCTCCCCTAAACCCAACTAATATGAGAAACTCATGATTATGACCCAAAAGCTCTCCCAGGACATCAAGGTGACGAAATGCAATCATGAACAAAGAATTGAAAAGGTGGAACAGTCTATGGTGGAGATAAAGAAAAACCTCAAGAACTTGGTTGACATAAGGAAAGAAGCCATGAACAACAGTATAGAGGGGCTTGAAAAGATCAATGCCATGGTTGCAAATTACAGATCCTATCACAATGAATTGGTGATAGACCTTGGAGGTGAAGATATGTTTGTTGGAGACAACAAAACCACTAGTCCTAGTTCTAGAACCAAAAGCTAGAGCGCCAATAAGGGAACCTCTAGATTCATCATGGAGGAGCTGGAGGAAATCAACAAGATTTCCATCCAGAAGAACAAGAATCTGGTGCACTCTCTGAATTGAGTGTTTTTCTTTTGTTTTGTCTTGTTTGTCTTCTTCTCTTTTGTTTCTGTGACTATTCAGGGGTGCTCCCCTATTTTGCTATTGGTTCATGTTTGTTTGGCTGATGGCTAGATGTTGTAAAACTTTTGGTTTTGGGTCCATGTAAAACCCGTTTATCTTTATCAAAAACAATTGAGAAGTATACCAAAATTACTTTTATTATCTCCCGAAATTAGTGCTTGACTTCACCTAATAGGGATCTTTACTACTTAAAAATAAATTGCTCCAGTCACTCATCCTCTTTGTTGACAGGAAATTTTTGAGATCCTCATCAAATCTCAGATTCTTTACTTAGTCGCCACCTCCTTGCAAAGGAAAATTTTCAAACAACTGGAAGTCATTTCAAGCTTTTCTTCATTCCGCCTTTTTCTCAACAACAGAGTCACACTCTTCTTTTCATATTAGCTGCAAATAAAACTTTCTCGAAGCTGAAATATCAAGATCTGAAATGAATTTCAGATTCTTCAACTTCTAGACTCTTTCTTCAATGGATTCAACAAATTATAACTAGAGATTACATATCATTCGTCCTCAGCAAAGTCATCATCTTGTTGGTGTTTCCAATTGATGTCTCAGAATTACCTCAGAATTAGCCTTCTTCCTTCAACAAAATTCTGAGCTCATTGGCCAATTGACAAGGGTTTCCTATAAACTAAGCAACCCTTCTACACTTCGGGCTCTACAAAACCTAGACAGGTAGACCTCTTGCAACATTTACAAATCTAATGTAAACTAAGGTAAATGCTGCATATAACAGATAACTCTTAATTTATTTATCATGAACACATAAAACATTATCTAGAATTGGCTCTATTCTGGTGAAGAGAAAAGTATTGGAGTGAACACCTTTGAGACTATGCTTTCACAAATATTGATAGTTGTGTAAGTCCACCACACTTTGCCATTAGACCTATAACCTGACTTTTCCATTGCTTCATAAATTTCAAAAGCCTTGTATGGAATATCCATGTTCAGAAAGGAGATCATTAGTAAGGCATATGTTCATGGACAAGATAAACTTCATCCATCTTTTTAAATAGCTAAAGCTTATTCTAATTCGCCAATTCCTATATAGTGTTGAATCACCTCTTTGTATGCTCTAAAACTTCCCTCATTCTTCATGTTTTCTAGAAAATAATAGATACCATCAGAATCTGTAACAAACATTAGACCACCCAACGAAATATCATGTCTTCTCGTTGGGATCATACTAATTCTACCTATTTGCCTCGTTAAATAAATCTAAAACCATCTCCACTTCTTTTAGACTATTTAAAATATGTTGATTTGTTCCGTTTACATATAAAAATGCAAGAGATCGAGTTGAAGCTCCACTTCAGTCCATTCATTCGAAATAGGTATTTGATCACTTACTTACAAGGTCCTTTGACTGTTTGCATCCTCTCATTCCTGGTTAGCTGAGCTGCATTTTAATTCATCAACTTTAAATTCTGAGTCCAAAGTTACACCTGCCAAGGGCATTCTCTTAATAGTTTCAAAAGCATATTAAAACAAATTCATTGTGTGCATATACCTCAATTTCTGGTGCGCTATAAGATCAAATCTCTTTGATGTATTTTGTCAAAATAACTCTGCACCTTCTGCATGCTCCAATAGGTTTGACCTTAGCATCTAATGCAAATTTATTCCGTGTTATGCTTGGATGTCAGTCCATACGCTATTCCAAGTGTAGTGTTGTCGTCATGTTCCTAAAGGTTGAGAAATCTGGTTAGACGCCTCCCAAATGCATCCTTCCCCTGTAATTGCCCTATCTGTGTCTATTGTAATGGACAGAAAGGTGAGACTTTGATAGCTTATATGTTGTAAGCATGGATTATATATAGTGTAGCCTTCATTGGAGGACTCTTCTAGAGATTTAGCACAACATTCTTCAAATGCTTATTGCTAATGAGCCTTTATGTATATCATTTTCCTACTTTTTTAACACAATTTCAAACTTGTTGGAATTGCTTATATGGGTGTATTAGCTTCGAAGCCTCTGAAACCGTTGCAACAAAATTATTTTATCTCAAACCTACAATTGTTGTGCTGCATGAGAGAATTCTTTTGAGGAGCTCAACCTGTCAGGTCATTTAGGTGCTCATTTTAAGCAGATCGATCGGAGTTCTTGAGATAGGGAGAGGGTCGCACTCTCTCCGTCAACATTCAAGATGTATCCATTAAATTGGGTCAGTCTTAAATTACACACACTAAACAACATATTAAGTCTAGAGAACATTAGTCAATTCTGAGTGTTTAACACTTTTAAGTCTAGAAGTGTATTCTTAGTCTGACCACACACCTTTGTCTTGTTTTTGCTTCTAAATTTTATATGCATGTCGATCAAACATTTCTAACAAAAATATCTGACAAAATCCCCAAATTCTTATGCTTAGATGGTTGTCTATACGTTGTTTCAATCAAACATATTTGTGTTAGCATCCATGGTCTTCATATGGGTAATTATAGAACCCAGCTCTTTTCTGTAATGTTCAAAAAAAAGATGTTCACAAGTTCTGAAAACTAAGCAAAGTAAAGCTTCTTCATTAATGTTCAAAATTAATGAGTTTCACAAGTTGTAAGAAATTAAGTATAGGTTAAAAATTAGGAAAAATGTGCATATTGAATCTTATTTTCTAATCTTTATCTTTTAAAGGTTACGATTTGATGAAAAAGTGTATAATTGATGTTCAATTTCTCACCTTAAAGATTTCGAGAGAAAAAGAGTCATAACTTTTGGTCAGATTGCCTTTTTCTCACAAAATTTTGTTGAATCTATAATAATATAATTACAATCAAAATCCAAAAACATATCCATTTTAACTGAATAAACCTCTCAATTTAATTATTTTCATTTTGTAATTGGCAAAAATTAAAGCTTTAATATCTCAAAAACCAATGTGGGTTATCCTGAAAACTGCATGCACTATCAAGTTTAGCGAAGGGTAACTCCACATCCTTCAAATGATCAAAAGACTTACCTCATAAAAGACTTTAAGAATAAATTTGTAGGGATGATTTTTTGGTGGTATCAATGCCCAAAGATATCAAACCTTCAATACCAACTTAAATTATTGGTTGATATAATTTAAAGTCATATAATAGAATTAAAAAACCCACTAAATGCAAAAGGGTGGAAGTTTTCCTACACCAAAGGCACGGATTGACATAAGAGTAGTGACAATTTTTAAAAAAGAATAAATACTAGCAAAGGTTTTTATTATATTTTCTCAAACTATTTATCTATATACTCCTTTCCATGAAAAAAATATTTAGAGTTAACATTTTAATACAAGTTATATATAAATTAGATTAGACTAAAGACTTTTGTTTATAAATTAATACATTAAAAAATTAATTTGGTTATTAAAGATGTGTTTAAATAAAAAAAATTACCAAACGTATAGAAATTTTATGTGAAAATTTAGATAGCAAACATAATATTTATTTTATTTAATGAAATGAAGGAAAACAAGCACTCATCTACCCTACTTAATGGGTTGTTTATTTTGATATTATATAAAAAATAGTTATTAAAGATATGTTTAATTAAAAAACCCTATCAAAGCTATAGAAAATTTATATCACAATGTTAAGTTTTATATGATAATTTAATTACCAATGGTAATAAATGTTTAAAGAGTTGAAGGATAACAACCTCCTCAACTACTATAGTTAATGGTTTTTTTCATCATTTCTACCATTTTTTATTGGAATGGTTGTATTAATAGTAGATGAATGCATAAAGTTAAGAAAAAGGGAAAGAAAAAGGAATCATCCAATAAAGTGGAGGTAATAAGTTCATGATTACGTATTAAGTAATTCTAGGGTTTTCCAAGGCTTTCAAAGTTCTAATTAAACTTCCAATTTGTGGTTCTAATTGTATTTTTAATCAATTTTGTATTGATGGCATGAAGTCTTTTGGTTGAGTCTTTGTTTTCATATAAAGCCTAGAGGTTGAAGCATAGTTTTAACCTATATGGTAAATCCCAAAATTGAAATGTTCACATAAAGATTGTCTAGTGTACTTTTGAACTCTCTAATTCCTATTCCACATTCTAGAATGGTGCAAGATTTTAAACTTTTGAGGTATTGGATCTATAGTCATTTTAGACTTTTCATAACTTATAGGAGATTCACCAATTACAAGCATAACAAATGAGATGATTTTCATGGTTGACCCTTTGAGGCTATCATTAGTACATATGGGGATTCAAATTATCCCATGATTAATTAGAATTCTATTATTTTTGATATTACGAAAAAATAGCTCTAGAATACGAAAAGATGCTAAAATTCCTTTGTCGTTAAACTCAAAAACACATCTAAACATTGTCATGGACTATTGCAATATCACTTCTCTTATTGATCATAAGACTTCATACCTCTTTGTTGGCAATGTGTATCGTGATTATTAGATAGACAAATATCAATGCTATATAACTGGCAACTTAAGGATGCAATAATCATTTGAATATCTTTAATTTGACAAACTGTGTGTGTGGTGGAGGCTAATGTGGATTTTGTATTTGGTTAGTAGAAGTGGAGGTGATTATAAGGATTCTATGATTAAGTTTTGAAAATGTGGAAATATTTTGAGACTTAATTTTGTGTCAAATTCATATGTCTTCAAGATTTGAATTTATAGTTGGATGACTTGATGCAACTATTGTTGATCAATCAATGTTATTATAGGCTTTAGCCTTTTGCCTTTAAACAAAATTTTAAAAAATATTGTTGATCAATGAAAAATAATTTAATTTAATTTTTTTATGGTTAGAAGAGTCGGTGATCTAATAATGAGTTCGCATCCACTTAGAAGTGTTGAAAGGTGGGTTGATCCCCTATAACCACTACTTGAAACTAGGATGTTACTCTCCTGCATGGCAATTTGAAGTGAATCTTGAAATAAGGATAATTTGATGGTGTGATGAAAGAATAAGTATCCAGTAGATTACTGAGAGGGGGGTTGAATCAGTAAATAGAAAAACTGATACAAACTTCCCAAACTTAAACTCAAACATACAAAGTAAACTTATCAATGAAATACCACTCTCAAGATCAATACAAGAATATCGGTTGACTGTTACAACAACTTAACAGTAAAAAGTTTAACTTGTAAACATCCAAATGCTTTATCATATGCCAATGCTTCATTTCTCAATGCTTTCAGTTATCATGCTTTAATCAAATCAACTATAAGATCATAACCACACAAAAATTCACCACATGACACAAGTATTTTTATGTAGAAAACCTAAATAGGTAAAAACCACAGTGAAATGAGATTCACAAGATAATATCTGAACTCTTTTGAAGTTTGCCCTATTAGGAGCCAAACCTGTTAAAGCTTTTACAAAAGTCCTGTTAAGAACTGATCCTATTAAGAATCACCTAGTTAAGGGACTGACTATAAATGCCTTGTTAGAAGAAAATACCTTGTAAAGAGTAACCTCAGTAGAGGATTTGAAAATCCAATCTAATAAACCACCTTGTTAGAGGATTTAATAAGTAACCAACTTTGTTAGAGCTTACCCACTTAGGGGATTTCAATTATGTTGTAATTGTTAGAAAACAATAGGAGTTTCTTGATCTATTTGAATAGCACTACATTTGCTTGATCAGATCCATTTAAGATTCTATCTTCCCTTAATCAAATTGTAGACTCATTCTCTGGTTTGGCAACCACACACTCAACTAATTTCTACCAACTCTTGCCAACACTTAATAGAACAATTTCATCAACTTTAAATACAAATCAATTAGGTCAGTAACACAACCAAAATCTAATCCTCTCATCGAGATTACAAAAAAGTCAGTACAAGCATGACCATTGGATTTCATAGCAATCTCTACACATCAATTAAGAAAACCTCTACCACTCCTTGATTACCTCTTTATGGAGCTCAGTAACTCATCACATGCTTTGCATTAGATGCAACACACTTTTCTCATTCCATAGACAAACAATCAAACGTGCCAAAAATATTTTGAACTTGTCTTCATACAATGATGTTACGTGTCATTATCATTACCGCTCAACATCAAATCATAAACGAACATAACCAATTCAACAACCTTAATCAATTAGGGTTTAACAAAAATAACAGGTAGGGTTTACCGGTTACATAACATAGAAAGGGTTTAACCTTTTACTTCGATTACCAGTGCAACTCATAAACTTACATACTAGTTTACAATATTCTTCACAAAGCTCTTCCTACCGGTTACAAGACAATATCAACAATAACAACAATATCAGCAATATCATTACCGGTTCAATTGACATCAATGACAACATAACATATCATTAATGCAATCTTCATCCAAATGCCAACAATCTCCCCCTTTGGCATTGATGGCAATACAAATATCAATACCATTGCTTTGTTGTTGTGATTGTGAATAAGAATTCTGAAAAGGAATCCTGGTTTACATTACCAAGTATTCACATGCTCTCTCTGTCTTCAGTCTGTCACTGGTTTTCCTTCCCATAATCACATAATTCTTCTCCCCCTTTGATAGCAATGCCAAATTTAAAGTAAAACATGTAATATCAAATTTTCACTGTGTATCAACAACATACTACAACTTGATGCTCCCCCTGTGGAATACATCCACTTTTACATCAACCCTTGTAAAATTCTGCAAGTCTTTCAGGGACTAATGTAGTCAACATCATGTTCAACTAACTTCATGAAGAGGGAGAACCCCTAACTGACTTCTAAGATACTCAAAAGTAGTCTTAGGCAGAGGTTTGGTAAAAATATCTGCAAGCTGCTCCTTGGTAGAAACATGCTCTAGGATAACATATTTTCTTTGAACTTTTTCCCTCAAGAAATGATACTTCAATTCAATGTGCTTGGTTCATGCGTGCAAAACAGGATTCTTAGAAATATTAATGGAATTTGTATTATCACATAAAATCTTTATAGGTTCTGAAATCTTCATCTTAAAACCTTCCAAAATGTGCCTCATCCAAATAGCCTATGTGCAATGCATATAAGCTGCAACATACTCAGTTTCAACACTAGATTATGAAGTACAACTCTGCTTTTTACTACTCCATGAAACAAGCCTTCCTCCAAGAAAAAATGCTCCACCAGTTGTGCTTTTCCAGTCATCAACATTTCCTGTCCAATCAACATCTGTGTATGCCTTCAATCAAAGTTTCCTCCATATGGATACCATAATCCATAGTCAAAAGTACCTTTCAGGTATCTAAAGATTCTCTTGGTTACTATCAAATGTGTTTCCTTAGGATTCTTCTGGAATCTGGCAACTATGCCAACCACATGGGCTATGTCTGGTCTGTTGTGAACAACATAGTGCAATTTTCCAATCATTGACCTATATTCGTTCTCATCAACAGACATAGATTCATCTTCCTTGGACAACTTACAACCTGTAACCATTGGTGTCCTAGCTAGTTTATAGTCACTCATGCCAAATATCTTCAAAACCTCTTTCACATACTTAGATTTTGTAATGAAAATACCATTTTTCATTTGTTGTATCTGCAAGCCTATGAAATTTTTTATTTCCCCTACTAAAGACATTTCAAACTCATTTTTCATTTAATCTACAAAACTATTGCTCATGACATCATTACCTCCAAATATAATATCATCAACAAATACTTCACTAACTAGTATTTCATCTCCTTCAGACATGAGATATATGTTACTATCATCACTGGTTCTCATAAAGCCTAACTTCATTAGATGTGTATGCAACCTTTCATACCATGATCTGGGTGTCTGCTTTAATCCATATAAATCCTTATGCAATCTGCATACCATGTCTTTCTCTTTAGTCAAAGCATAACCATTTGGCTACTCTATGTATACCTCTTCTTCCAATATCCCATTCAAAAGTGCATAATTAACATCCATCTGATATACCTTGAACTTTTTATGGGCTACAAATGCAAGTAAATTTTTGACACCCTCTAGTCTTGCTACTGGTGCAAAATTTTTGCCATAATCCTCTCCTTCTTCTTGCGCATAACCCTTGCAGACTAATCTTGCCTTGTTGCGAACTACAACACCATCTTCATTCAAGTTGTTCCTGAATACCCATTTAGTACTTATAATATTCTTATTTACTAGTCGAGGTACTAGGGTCCAAGTGTTTCTCTTGTCAATTTGATCCAATTCCTCCTCCATATCTTTAACCCAATGATCATCAACAAATTCCTCCTTAGAAGTTCTTGGTTCAATGGTGGAGATCATGCAAGAATTCTCTCTAATTCTTCTTCTAGTTAGCACTCCAGCATCCTTAGCTCCAATAATCTACTCAGGATTGTGATTCAGTCTTGCATATCTAGGAATAACATGATCATTATCTTTAGGTTTAGCTTCTTCATTATCATCATCTTCTTCTAAATTTATCTGTTCCGGTTGGACTGGTGCATTAGAATTTGTTTTGTCAGTTTCAGATTTCACAGTTTCTGGTTCCAAAAACACAATGCAAGGATCTTCATCCTTTTTCTCTGAATTGGTTCCTTCTAAGACTTCAGGAAATTCATCCACTCAAACATCACTACTCTCAACAATTCTCTGTGTCCGGTTGTTAATACATTTGTAGGCCTTACTCTTGGTAGAATAGCTAAGAAATATGCCTTCATCACTCTCAGCCTCAAATTTGCTAATGTAATCACCTCTCTTAATAAAACATTTGCTTCCAAATATCTTTAAATAGCTAACATCAGGTGATCTTCCATACCAATATTCATAAGGAGTCTTTTCCTTACCTCTCTTTACTAGAACACGATTCATTGTGTAGACAGTTATGCTGACAGTTTCTCTCCAAAAGGTTTTCACTACACCTCCTTGTATCAACATTGTCCTAGAAGCTTCAACAACTGACCAGTTGTTCCTCTTTGTGATACCATTCTGCTGTGGTGTCCTTGGTGCAGAAAGTTGTCATTTGATACCATTTTCTTCATAGTACCTTGTAAATTTCTCAGAAGTAAATTCACCGCCTTGATCTGTCCTCGAACATTTTATCTTCTTGCCGCTCTCTTTTTCAGCTAAGGCCCTGAATGCCTTGAACTTACCAAAAGCTTCAGTCTTATCCTTCAAGAATGTGACCCACATCATCCTTGAGCAATCATCAGTGTGAATCATAAAATATATGTCACCTTGAATGGTTTTTGTTCTTATTGGTCCACAAAGATTTGTATTAACCAAATCTAACAAGTGCTCTGCTGAAAAGGATTTTCTTTTGAAATTTGAAGTCATCTTTCCTAACTGATATTCTTTGCAAAGAGCTTTAACTGGTTTGTCTAACTGAGGCAAACCTCTCACTATCTTGGACTTACTCACTTTAACAATGTTATCAAAGTTTATATGACAAAATATTCTATGCCAAAGCCAGCAATCATCTATTTTAGCAATAAAAAAGTTGCTAACTTTAGAATTAAGATGAAATAGGTTACCTTTAGTTTGTTTTGCAGTTGCAATAAATTCACCTTTGTTGTCAAATATTTTTCACATACCATTTTTAAACTCCAGTGGGTATCCTTTGTCATTGAGTTGTGCCACACTCAAAAGATTATGCTTTAGTCCTTCAACCCAGTAGACATCATCTGCACTACTCTTCCCATTAAGATAAATAGTCATTACCAAATCTAACAACACCACCATCAAATTCTTTCAAGGAAATAAAGTTGCTCCAATCACTAGTCATATGATGTGAACAACCACTATCAATGATCCAATCATCATAGTTATCCATCCTAGATACTAATGCCTTCTGGTCTGATATCTCTTCTTTAATAGCTACAAACACAATATCTTCACTAGCATCACCATCAGATTCTTAATTAGAGATACCATTATCAATAGCAATACGACAATATATTTTGCCTTTACCCTTACACTTCTTGAATTTATCTCTCTTGTGTTCATTTTCACCATTAGGACAATTAGCTGCTTTGTGACCAATCTTGTTGTATGCAAAACATTTTAAAGGTAATTTAACTCTGTATTTACCAGTGCCTCTAGGCAACCGCTTTGCCAATAATGCTTCAAGATCCACTAAACTGTCTTCATCATCAGCATCTCTAATGGATCTAGATTCATAACCATGACTAGTATCTCTCCTTTTTCTCACAGATGGGTTAGAAACAGAAGCTCTAAATGCAGATTCATATTTCTGTACACTACCATCATAATCGTTTAATTCAAAAGCAGTAAACTTTCCAGTGATGGAGTCAAGAGTTACCTTAGTTTTGTCAATGGACTTCAACTCCTAAATAGTTGGAACTTGAATAGCATAGACTGGTAGCAGGGTTCTTAGTACCTTACTGATTACTATGGCATCTTCCACTTTCCCTCCTGCACTCTTAATTTCACCGACTATCTCTTTTATCCTTTGACCACACTGTTGGATATTCTCACCTTCAAACATCATCATGTCATCAAAATTTCCTCTTAGACTCTCCTCTTTAGAAATCTTAACATGTTCATCACTGCTATAAATTTCTTCAAGTTTTTTCCATACTTCATATGCAGTTTCAAGACCATGAACATCTACATATTCAACATCAAACAAGGAACTGGTAATAGCTTCCAATGCTTGATGATTCTCTTTTTTTTCCTCCTTCTGGTCATCAGTCAGAATCCCAGTAGGTGCAATATACTTAGTATCTACATGATCCCAATACTGACTTCCCAGACTCTTGATGTAAATTTTCATTCTATCGCTCCATATCCTATAGTTTTCTCTATTGAGCTTTGGACCTTCCTTCTTCATCATGATCTAGAAGATCTTATCCTCAAGCTATTAGGCTTAGACCTTAGAGGACCTAAGATGCTCTGATACCAATTGATGGTATGATGAAAGAATAAGTATCCAGTAGATTACTGAGAGGGGGGTTGAATCAGTAAATAGAAAAACTGATACAAACTTCCCAAACTTGAACTCAAACATACAAAGTAAACTTATCAATGAAATACCACTCTCAAGATCAATACAAGAATATCGGTTGACTGTTACAACAACTTAACAGTAAAAATTTTAACTTGTAAACATCCAAATGCTTTATCATATGCCAATGCTTCATTTCTCAATGCTTCTGGTTATCATTCTTTAATCAAATCGACCATAAGATCATAAGCACATAAACATTCACCACATGACACAAGTATTTATACATGGAAAATCCAAATAGGTAAAAACCACGATGAGATGAGAATCACAAGATAATAACTGAACTCTTCTAAAGTTTTCCCTATTAGGAGCCAAGCCTATTAAAGCTTTTACAAAAGTCCTGTTAAGAACTGATCCTGTTAGGAATCACCCGGTTAAGGGATTGATTACAAATGCCTTGTTAGAAGAAAATACCCTATAAGAAGTAACCTTAGTAGAGGATTTGTAAATCCAATCTAATGGACCACCTTGTTAGAGGATTTAATAAGTAACCAAGCTTGTTATAGCTTACCCGGTTAGCAAATTTCAATTCTACTGTAATTGTTAGAAAACAACAAGAGTTTCTTGATTTGTCTGAATAACACTACATTTGCTTGATCAGACCCATTTAAGCTTCTATTTTCCCTTACTCAAACTACAGACTCATTCTCCGGTTCGGCAACCACACACTCAACTGATTTCTGCCAACTCTTACCAACACTTAACAAAACAACTTCATCGACCTTAAATACAAATCAATTAGGTCGGTAACACAACAAAAATATAATCCTCTCATCGAGATTACAAACAAGTCGCTACAAGCATGACCATTGGATTTCATAGCAATCTCTACACATCGATCAAGAAAACCTCAACCGCTCCTTAATTACCTCTTTATCGAGCTCAGTAACTCATCACACGCTTTGCATTAGATGCAATACACTTTTCTCATTCCCTAGACAAACAATCAAACATGCCAAAAATATTCTGAACTTGTCTTTATACAATGATGTTACGTGTCACCATCATTACCGCTCAACATCAGATCATAAACCAACATAACCAATTCAACAACCTTAATCGGTTAGGGTTTAACAAAAACAACAAGTAGGGTTTACTAGTTACATAACATAGAAAGGGTTTAACCTTTTACTCTGATTACCGGTTCAACTCAAAAACTTACATACCGGTTTACAATATTCTTCACAAAGCTCTTCCTGTCGGTTACAAGACAATATCAACAATCACAACAATATCAACAATATCATTCAATTGACATTAATGACAACATAACATATCATTAATGCAATCTTCATGCAAATGCCAACATAATTAACATTCAACACACTTAGAGTAGATGTTCAAACCAATCAAGAAAACCTCAAAGGTTGATGAATAATTGTTTTAAACATTTTAGAGTTATTGTTGTGAATTAGTTAATGTTCTTTGTTAGTGATTTTCATTGTATAAATGGTTTCATGTGAAAATGTTGCAAGTTTACATTTTTTTAATTGAAATCTTCATTCCCAATTACATTAAAATGAACACAAAACGAACACAAAAAATGTTCTACATAAAAAAATATAAAAAAAATTCTATGAAAACGATTAATTTACATAAATAATGAAATTTATGTCCTTTTATAACAAGCATATTACAACATGATGAAGAAGCCATATCTAGACTGAAAATCATAATTAACTAAATAGCCACAAACAAGAAGATCTTACCTAGTAAAACAACCTAGAAATCAAATCTAAACTAATTGCAACCTCTTCATCATGTTGACCAAGTGCACTCAAACAAGAATTAAACCCTTTGACACAATCTATTTTTCAATATAACCACATATTATCATTCTAATAACACCTTTTTTTTTTCTTTCTTTATCAGAATATTTATTGTACTAAATAAAACTACAAAAAAAAAACGATTCCTAACATGGATATCCAAGTTGTGGCCAGGGCACACAAATATTGCTTCAATCCCTTGCAAGCTACTGCAAACAACAAAAGACTAATAAAGCAGAAAACATGAGCCTGGATGAGAAGAAACTTCATTAACTCGTTGTGGATCCGTATTCCTTGCACAATCCCCGCAGGGCGTAGCTGGCTCTTAATATTGCTACAGAGAAGACCATATACATAAAGAGAAGGATAAAATACTTCTAGTGCTTTCTCAAATGCAAGAAGTATAACTTGAGATTCTCCTGAAACGATTGTGGGCGGTGGAGTGGCAATATGTGCATATGGGTGGCCTCTCTTAACTGCGTTACCCATTTGTCTGCCATTATCACGAGCATTCCACTGAAAACAATGGTCGAAAGAAGAAAAAGAAGCCAACAATTTTTGCAGATGAGACTGTTAGGCTTCAACTCTCCAGAGAAGATGGGTACTGCTATTGCTATTTGGATCACCAAACAGAATTTAACATATTCGTGTACAGAGAACTCCATGGCCGCTATTCCGAACGAGAAAATAGTTCTAATTTAATTGTAAGTGCAATGTTTATATAGCTGGCGAAAGAATTTGGAAATAAACGCAGAGCATCCGATGAACACTAAATCCGAGAGGGAAAAATGAACGCACGGTCTTTCTCAATTGCTCTTTGGGTTGTCTGATTTTAATGAGACAATTTAAAGAGATTTTATGATATAAATAAAGGATAATTTGTTAAGGATGAAAACGTAAGGAAGTGTGAGTCATGGCATATGTGTATCAATGTATGCGATCAAGGTGTGTGAAAGAGGATCTATCTCCCTGAGCTGATTGGTTGAGCTGGTGATAAGTGTTTTCTAACTTGGTAGAAAATGTTGAGTAGTGTGGACATTCATGTGTAAGCTATCGAAAGTAGTGAGCCAAAGGTATCTACAAATCTTATGTTTGTAGAGGTGTCTTAGTGGTGGATTCTTTCTCTTTTATTCTTCTTCATCTAGGTAGTGAGTCCTTCAATAGTGAGCCTTTTGGGAGTGGGTCTTTCTTTGTAAAAATCATCTTAATCGATGTCACCCTAATAGGTGTTCATATATTGAGAATAATATTCTCTGTGGTTTTTCCCTTAAGAGGGTTTTCCACATCAAATTTGGAGTTTCATTGTGCTTGATTTCAACTTTTCATGTTCATATCTTTCTCCGGATTAAGTGATAAAGTTAAATTACTATGGATCTAATTTAAAGAAAAGATTTAAAAGTTATGTGGACAACTGATTCACCACTCCCCACCCTCTCTCAGTTGTCGTGTCAATAATAACATTCAACAATAACATCTAAGACTAGAAAGTTTTGGCCAACATATCTCACTAAATATTTCTTATGAGGCCAATGAGACCTCAAATATTATAGGAGATAAAATTTATTAATAAGAATCAAGAGGCATGCCATTGCTATCTAACACTTCAAGGAAGGAATAATTTCTTTTTCTAAAACCATTCTCTAGAGAAAATTTCCCCAATTGAATATTAAAGATTAATTTTTTTAAAATTTGAATAGTATACTAGATCCATCCTCTAACCATAATAGTGCACTATTAGAGTGATATAGAAACCTAGGAGAAGGAAGACAATGGATATTTTTCTATGATTATGAGGATAAAATAGACACTCACCATGCTGTTACATAGGGAACCTTGATCTAGGAAAAGGATCACCATTAGAGGGAGTGACCTATTGCTCATTCTCATAAGGTTTTGATGCCACCCTTAGTTGTCCTAGAGAAACTAGGTTTCCATGCTTGGGAGGGGTTTGGGCCTAAGAATCACCAGTATTCACACCTCTTTTTTTACGGTTCCCAATTATAACCCACCCTTAACTAAATGTTGAAGGAAAATATTCAATAGGATGGGGGGAGGGCCTATTACAAGGAATGGTTACTTTAATCTTATTCTCTAAATACTAATACAAAAATAATTATTGGGAAAATAAAAGTAAAGAACTCTCTAGGAGTAGCCTAAACATCCAATTTGGATATCCACAAAATATTTTAGATATATCTAAATATGTATATATCAACACACATAATTTATGAGTGATATTGATAGAATCTATTAAGTTCAACAAAAATAAATTTTCCAAGAGAAGAAGGAATAGTAGAAAAAAACTTCTAATAGGGAGAAGTCAACCTTGAAAATTCAAGCCAAATAAATAAACAAATCATATTTTCATCTTAGATATCCAATTCATGCATCAAAAGATGAAAATAATAAAATAGACATGTGAGCATACCTCATATCATGTCGAATGATTGCTTCTATATGACTATACTCAAGAAAAGTAAAAAAAGCCTTCAATAAGCCTATGAACAACATCAAGTGATATCACATGTGGGGCCCATTTCTTGCTAACCCATTCATGAAGCAGACTTCCAAGAGAGTTCTCCCAACAAAATATCCTATCAAAAAATACTTTTTAACCATCTACATTATCAAATTTAGGGATGGGTAACTCCACATCCTTCAGGTGATCAAAAGGCTTACCCCATCGTAGTATTTAGGAATAAATTTTTAGGGATTCTTTTTTTATAGTGTCATTTCTCAAAGATGTCAAACCTTCAACACCAACAAAAATTATTGGCTTGATATAATTTGAGGCCATAAAAAGGACTAAAAAAAACCCAAACTAAATGCTGAAGGGTGGAAGTTTTCCAACAACAAAGGCATGAAGTGACATTAGAGTGGTGACAAATTTCAAAAGAGGCATAAACTCTAGTAGAGTTCACAACTTTATTTTCTGAGTTGTTTATCTATATACCCCTTTCCATTAAAAATTCTCTAGAAACAACCTTTTAATTCAAGTTATTTTGTATAGAGTATACTAAAGATTATATACAAAAATTGATTTGGTTATTAAATATGTATTAAATTAAAAAGGGATTAGTAAAGATATGAAAATTTTATACAAAATTGTTAAATTTTATGTGGGAATTTAAATACTAACAAAAATATGTGTTTTATTTGAAGAGTTGAAGGATAACAATTTTGTCATTAGCCAAAATTAAGGGTTGTTTTTTGTGATATTATAAAAAATGAAGTGGTTATTAAATATTTGTTTGATTTAAAAAGCTCATTGAAGATATAAAACTATTATATGAACATGTTAGGTTTTATGCGAGAATTTAAATGCCATTAGTAATATATATAGAGAGTTAAGGGATGACAACGTTTTCATCAACCATAAATTATTGTGTTATTTTTATCATTTATAACATTTCTCATTAGAATTCTTGTATTAATAGTCGATGAATGCATAAAAAGAAAAAGAGAAAGAGTCGAAGATATGTTAAATAAATCATTCAATAAAATGGATGTTGAGGTTGTTAAAGGTCATAAGTGCATTATTATCTATTAAGTATTTTTATAAGGTTTCAAAAGGTTTTTGAAGTTCAAAGTAAACTTTCAATTTATGTTTCTAATTGCACTCTTAATCAAATTTTTATTACATGACATGAGGTATTTTCGTTAAAACTGAAATGTTCACTTAAAGGTTTTCTAACTTAATTCTAAACTTTGTAATTCCTATTCCACATTCTGGAATGGTGCAATATTTCAAATATTTGAGTTACTGATTCTAGAGTCTTTTTCTACTTTTCATATCTTGTAGAAGATTGGCCAATTACATGCAAAATGGAAAGAGATGATTTACATAATTAAGCCATTGAGTTTACCATTAGTAAGTATTAGGATTTATATAATGGGATGACTAATTAGAATTCTATTAGACCCAAGATTATGAAAATATAGTTCTAAAAGATAAAATGATGCTAAATTTTTTTTTTAGTTAAATTCAAAAACACACGTAAACATTGTCATGGAGCATGAAAATATCATGCCCCTTATTGATCATAAGAGGTCATACCTATTTATTAGGAGAGTGTATTGCGGCTACTAGATAGATATAAATTAATGCTAAATAAGTGGTAACTTAATGATGCCATAATTGTTTGAAGATCTTAAATTTGAGAAAGCATGTGAGTGGTGGAGACACATATGAATTTTTTATTTTGTTTATAGAAGTGGAAGTGATTATAAATATTCCTAGATTGAGTCTCGAGATTGTGGAAATGTTTTGAGGCCTAATGGTGTATCAAAGTTATACGGCTTCAAAGTTTGAATATATAGTTGCATGACATGATGTAATCATTGTTGATAAATAATTTTTTTTTTTAATTTCTTCTTTTAATGGTTAGAAGAATTGGTAATCTAATGAGTAGGCATCCACTTCTAAGGTGTTCAAAGGTTGGGTGAGCCCCTACAACCCCTATTTGAAGCTAGGATAACACTCTCCTACTTGCCAGTTTGAACTATGGAAAATTAACATCCAACTTACTTAGAGTGGATAGTAAAATCAATCAAGCAAACCTCAAGAGTTGATTACTAAAGATTAGATATTACTTTAGTGGCGATATTCGCTAATGGCAAATTTTTCACATCGGCGACCTGGGAAATGGCAAATATTTTGTACTGACTCGGGGTGGCCATGTCATCAGAACATTATCAATTTCCATCAAATTCAGGGCTTGATCACCATATGTTTTATGTAATTAAATGTTTTTATGTGAGGATTTTGCCAATGCAATATACATTGGACACACTGTAAATTTAATTTTTTCACCTACACTCTCTGAGGTTGCCTTAATAGATGACCATAATTTGCCTATAGGCATGTGAAGATTTGTTCGCTAGGAGGACCCAATTCACCTGACATTTTACCAACACGTGTCTCCATTCACCCCAAGTTTCGCCAACTATATTGTATTTGCCAATTATTTTGATGACCCATAATAGCCTCGAAAATTACATGTTGTGTTGTAGTTACGCGGGATTGGCCCAATATTTGTATACCATATATAATTCCCGCGGAATTCGCAATATAAGGATTGGTATAAATACATGCAAAGATCATATCTATCTCTACACAATCTGGTGGGTTCTAGGCTCTGAATTTTGATCAATAGCGAAGTTTCAGACTAAGGAAATTCATTATTGTTGACTGCATTGGCGACTGCTAGAGACCTAAAGGTGAGCGATCATATTTTTGAAGTGTTATAATGTTATTCAGAATTTATTTATATTTGTTTGCACTGTTGAGTTCATTTTTATTTAGTAGCAACCCATCAGTGCCAAGTGGTCATCCGGAACATTCAGACCTCAAACATCTAGATTGTAGGTCGTAGGGCCAATGAAACATATATTATACGTTATAGTCTATTATTGCTTCTTCAACAAATTGATATTCTTTTGGCAACCTTTATTTCATTGGAGATGTCGAACAGGAAGAAGGGTAGGAAACCTGAATGTGGGGAAGGCCATGAGAGGCCAACAAAAAGCAGAATGTTTTCTTCATACTTTGGCTTTGAAAAAGAGTGTGGTGAAAATCAAGAAGGTACATCATCACAAGTACAAGTACAAAATTTGCAACCTACATCGCATGTTGAAGATGATGGCGAACCTGATATCTCAGATCGGGATGATCTTGAAGAAGATTATCTAGTAGATGCCCAAGTTAGCCGGAATGATATAATTGACTTGGGTGATAATGCTATTGATGATAATGCATGGAAGGGGAAAAGAAAAGCTAGATCAAAAAATGATGAACCACAATCAAAAAAGGATCGAGAGTGGGATATGTTAGTGAGGAATTTTCAAATTAATTGGGCATCAAAGTATGCATTCATTGAACCAGTGGAGAATTCAATTGAAGGCGAGCCTCCAATAGAATGCAGGTGTAAGATTTGCACTTGGAAACATAACAAGGAAAGTAGGTTGCAGCTAAAATTTGACACCATAGAAAAACATATGGGTAAAGTTTATGAAAAAAAAATGATAGACAGGGTTGAAAAATCAGTGATAAGATAGAAAACAAAGGAGGAATGTAAGCATGTGAGGAATGTTGAACAGTATTATTTTCATGAGAAAATACAGACGAAGCCTGCTGAAGTTAAAGGTTCTATTGAAGCTAGTTTTGGAAAAGCAATGCAAATAGAACAATTGGGAAAAGTTGTTCAGTTAAGCATTGTTTTTTATATTTTGAGCAGAGGGCATCCTATGATAGATTTCCCATTAATTAGTGGTTTATTACACTTTTTGAAAGTTCCTAACTATCCTAATAGACACTGGTCAATAAACAGTGGATGGGAATGGGCAAGTTGTCTTGCTGAGGTTGAAAAAGAAGATGTAAAGGAAAAAATAAGAGAGTCAAACTTTATTGCATTTTCTTTAGACGAAGTTATAGTAGTAGACAATACTTCATGGGTATGCATGCATGTTTATACTGTAGAGAATCATACCCGCCAACCTAATCTACTATTTGTTGCTGAAATGAAGGAGAGTGCGACAACGAAAAATTTATTCCAACTAGTAAAAATAAGTTTAATTGAATATGGAGGTATGGATGACATGATGGTAGCCGAAATTTTTTTTTTTATTGGAGAAGATGGAGCTTCAGTAATCCAAGGTCACATGAACAACCTTTGTACAAATATTGAAACTTCATTTGCATTGTACATTGCTACAATTCACTGCATGGCTCACAAAATGAATCCAGCTTTTGGAATTGTGAGCAAGTTTTCTTCGGTTAAAAAAATTGAAATTTTAATTAGAGAGCTCTACTCACACTTCTGTCGAAGTCCCAAGCAATTTATCGAATTTCAACACTTTGCTGATGGAATAACTGATGGGAACAAGCTTCTCAAAGATAATGATACCAGATGGATCTCTTTAGATGGTCCAGTGCATCGAGTTTTTTTAGAATATCCATCCTTGATTAGACTATTTCACACAACTTATGACAAATCAAATCAACCAAAATTTCCTGACCTTCTTTGGAGGTTAAGTAATTTAGAGACACTCTTAACTTTAGCAATTCTTCTGCCCATGCTAGAGGAAATGAGGAATATTATGAAGGCTGCCCAATAAAGAGCTCTGTATATTGTAGAATATGCTACGCTGCGTAAGATGACATGCATGACCCTCGACAATCTCTATCTAAATCAACCAACACTATCTGATGAAAAATTTGTTAAGTGGTGGACACTCATAGATTTGAACAATCTTAATAACTTTTTACAAATTGGTGCAAATGGGGAGGTATGTTCCAATGTATGGGGAGTTGAGATACCAATGCACTTCTATTCCACGGTCAACCCCGAGGAACCAGGAAAGCACCCCAGGAAGAAACTAGCAAGAGTTACAAGGGAAGATTTCGACAAGATTGTTGAGACTATAACTACATCTGTGAAGAAAATTGGGTATGATCTTTCCTCACAAATTAAAAGCAGATTCCCTCTTGACAACCTAATCGAAGCCATGTCTATTGTGTTTCCTCATTATTGGAGCCTCAACATTGTAGCTGATTTTTGAAGTAAGCTACTGATTTTGATAAAACAATTTTGCATATCCAGAGAATTGAATGGAGTAACTATAAATGGAATATTAGATGAAACTTATCTTCGAGAGAAATCATCTCGTTTTGCATACACTATGAGAGAACAATATGGAAAAATAGAGAACCCCCATGAAGAGGGATCAATAACAAGGCTTTGGAAAATTATAGTTGAGAACACAGCATTGCGTGATTGAATGCCAGAATATTTGAAGCTTGTTGATTTATGTCTTACCATGATATTGGGTTTGGTGGAAGATAAGAGAGTTTTTAGTACTTTGGGGTTCCTAAAATCAAAGCTAAGAAACAAACTAGACAAAAATTTGGAAAATTGCTTGAGGCTCTATACATCTAGGTATGATGTCCACACTTTTCCTTACGATAGGGCACTGCAAATCTGGAGGTCCAAATGTGAAAGAAGAGGTTTGGGCAACACTTCAAACCAAAGTGCTAGTGGGACTATTGACTCATGTACTGGACCTACTAGTAGCATTGAGATGCAGTTCAATGAAGGTATGTAGACTCAGAGTGAAGAAACCACAGACAAGAATCAAGAAAGCTTTGAATTTGATGAGAATGAATGGTAACTATTTGAGATTGGTATTTATTAATCTTATTACCGTATCTCGTCATTCATATTACAAAAGCATATTACTTTTTGCAAGTAGAATTTAATATTTATTTGTAATTGTATTTTTCAACTTTCTATTTCCAGATTTAAAATAGCATAATAAAAGACCATAATGTATTTATTGATACAAAGATTTTTATTGTTTATTTAGACATGTTTGAGTCTCAAATCTGTGTGATACATTTCAAAACCATATGATACAATTCATTCAATAGTAATACACATGTCGAGAACTTAGATTTTTATTAATTCTTTCAAAATATAGCCATATGATACAATTCATTCAATAGTAATACATTTTAGAACCATGTCTGGTAATAAAATATAGCCATATGATACAATTCATTCAATAGTAATACATTTCAGAACCATGGCTAGTATTGTAACATGTCGAGAACTTATATTTTCATTAATTCTTTCAAAATATAGCCATATGATACAATTCATTCAATAGTAATACACCAATCTGTGTGATTCTCTATGTAAATTATAAAAGTGAATACAAATTTTTAGAACCCTTTTCAAATGACCCTGAATTCCTTTTTATAGAAACAAGAGAGCAACAACAGCTCCTATGTGATTTTCCAATGTCCATGCAAAAGTGAATACAAAGTTTCAGAACCCTTTGCAAATGACCTTGAATTGCCTTTTATAGAAACAAGGGAGAAACAACAGCTTTAGGTCAAATTACAAGTTTACAACATGTGAAGACTCAATGTCAAAATCACAAACTCAGCACAGATTTACATGGCCATCACAGGCCGGATTATAAATTTAACAACTGCTACATGTCTAACGTCTCCTGTTCAAAAAACATAGTTCAACATTAAATATTAATTCACGCCATGACAAATTAAATATAGATAATAGCAATGCCTAAAACCTAGTAATCAAAAATAAAGAAATGCATAAATGTTAAAGCTTGGGAGAATTTGAGAATAGAAATTTACTGGCTGAAGTTTTGCACTGTGCATCATAGATTCATAAGCTGGATGAGAAAATTAGCAATAGCGAGTGCTAGTTTTTTCCTATTCACAAAACAGAGTTATTTCAAGCGATGCCAAATTCCAAACAGAAAAAACATTAAACCTTGAAATTAAGAGTAAACGAATAAAATTGTGCAATACATACTATGATTCTTAAGATTTTGGTGCCAGTTTTTGTAGGGTACTCCACTCTTTGTCTGATGGAAGGTCAATATTTTGTAAACTATGGAAAGTCAACTGCAACTTCATCAACAATCCATATTTAGAAGATTGACTTGACATCACTATTTCATCCAATACTGAATTTAGAGTTGGAAATGGTTGGATGAATTCCAGAAAGCTTTGGGGAGTTGTGTCCTTAGGAAGCAAGTCTAAATCAGACTTCATTTTTATCTCCATGTTTTTTTCGTAAGCTTCTTTTCCAATGAATTTATTTGATGGGTCAACGGTCTTAGGCAAACCAAATTTAATCAAATTATTTTTCTTTTCTTCCAGCTTCAATATATTTTTGCCACATTTTTTCATAACTTCTGATGTTTCCCTTAGTTTCTGGCATTTTTGAATGATAGATGATGTCTTAATTGTAGCATCAATGTGGCTCTTAATTCCCTTGGATGCCAAGTAGCTGTCACTGGTATTGTAGACTACTTGCAGAATCTGTTTTGCCATATCCTCTTTTGAATAAACATGCATGCTCTTCTCAAAGAGCCCTTTGATTTTCATATAAATTATTCTCAGACTTTCATTCCATTCAAACCATTCACACAACTTGTCACTCCTCTACATTATTTGCCACCAAATGTTTTCTTGTATATACTTCATTGTATTTTTCATATTATCTTTAAATCTATCCTCCAAAGTTTTTATTTTATTATTTGCATTGTTTGGGTCTTCTTTCAATTGTGCACATTTTTTTCTTTCTTCCTCTACTTCCTCTTGCAAATGTTTTTCTTTTTCCTTCCCACGATCCAATAGGTCCTGTATTTTTCTTATTTCAGCAGTAGCAAACTCATAACTTTTGTATAATTTTTGAAAACTGGCTCTTTCCTCATCAATTTTTTTGCTACTTTTAGCCATTTTTTCTCTCAGGTCCTTCAATTCTGCATCCATCTTCTCCTGCTCTGCAATTTCTACTGCAGAGCCTGAATTTTTTATCCTTTTCTGTAAATCATTGCACTTGTTATCTGCTGCTTTCCTCCTTGATTTTTCGTTTGTCAAGTCTGCCTGTAACTTTTCTATTTGTTTTTCCAGTTTATTTTTTTCTTTCTCCACCTTTAGTAGTGAAGTGTAGATCACTTCGTTAGTCCTTTTTGACACACCAATTTTGTCCACATTATGTACTTTGAAAAAATCCATTTGGAGGGTGCTAACTTGAAATTCAGAGGGATCTATCCGATTGTGTGGTGGATTTTTATCTTTAGTTGGGGCCGAGGACATAACAACCATGAACTCCATCATATCTTTCTGTGGGTCATATGTTGGAAATACCCTGTTCCTTGTAGGTTGTTCTTCTAAAACTTCAGTCAGGGCAACCCTACAAAATGCTTTCTTTTTTTCTTTATTTGTTTTTGTTGTGTGTTCATATTTTTTATAGTAACCATGAAATTGAAAATTTGGGTTTGCTAAAGCAATTGAATGTTTGAAAGGTGACATAGGAATAACAAAGGCTCCAGTTCCACTTTTGCCTATGGTTTTAACTAATGCTTGACTATGATTACCAACAACAATTCCTAATTCTGTCCCACTCCCACTGACACTTTCATGTGTAGTTTTCATAATCTTTTGAGGTGTGATCTGAAGCTGGAAATGATTATTTTGTAGTGTCAGTGGCACTTGATATAGGATTCTGAATAGTATGAGTATCTACCACTAGTGGCCTCTTGCGAGAGATATTTTGTTGTATCCCTTGTCCAACACCAAGACAACTAGTATCAGCAGTAGTACCCATGCCAACCCCACCAATCACTGCTACACTTGACTAAGAAATAATGGGAATACTATCCCTAGATTCCCCACCGG
The DNA here is from genome assembly GCF_030272615.1 of Cryptomeria japonica. Lineage (NCBI taxonomy): Eukaryota > Viridiplantae > Streptophyta > Pinopsida > Cupressales > Cupressaceae > Cryptomeria > Cryptomeria japonica. The sequence continues at coordinate 635,515,480 of NC_081409.1, read as the reverse complement.
TGGCAGAGGAAATTGATTCACCACCAATGGGAATACCAAGATGTGGTGGTGGTTGTGGATTTGAACCTGAAACAAATGCAGGTGGACCCTAAGGGTAATGAGTAGTACCTATTTGTGATGAATTTGAAGAATCAAATCCAATGACTGGTTTAACAGAAGCTTTTGATTTTGAATCTGATGGAAGTTGTACCTGAAGTGGATACCAAATGCCCTCTCCTCTGGGACATACACCACCACCTTCAAATCCCATTATTTCCAGAATGCTTGACCCTTTGCTATATTTTTCTTTCATGGACTCATTGACTCTACCTAATATTTTAGGGACTGTAGTAGTTGTTGGAGTGGGCTCAACCTCATACTCATCACCATCTTCACTCCTATCATATGTTGTTGTGGGATGCTCAATATTCCATAATTTGCTAAACTCTCCATCCTCGTCGATAGTCTCAAATTTTGCACTGGTCTTTGGTTCACCGAGATTCTTCCTCATAGTCCAAAAATCATTTATGTTTGGTTTGAGTCCAAAAACTATCTTTACATTCTTGCAGAATTGATTTGGGAATAAATTTGTTAGATGGATTAGCAGATTTTTTGTAGAAATTGTACGACCTCCTATTTTGGATGTCCTCACCCTCCTCTATTGTCTTCTGTGTGTGCAATGCCATAATTTATGATGAAATTTCTTCTATTGAAATGTTATTGTCAACTGTAATTTTCTCCATCTCTTTTTTTACCTCATCCCAGGAGTCCATGTTTCTAAGCTTTTCTAGCAATGGTTTACTTTCATGTTGACATAACATTGAAGAGTTCCCATTTTTCTTAAGCCTTTCTTGAACTACACCGATTGGATCATACTGCCAGAGACCCTCATCACCAAAGTTAAAAACTGTCAAAAAATCATGTGCCACATTGAATGCTTTTCTCTCAAATGTGAACCCTCCACATGAGAAAGGCAAAGAAGGAAATATGCTCTTCTTTTGCTAACCATGGAAGTGCCTATCTGTGCTCTCCAATTTCCGAACATACTCCAATGCAAATACCCTCTCTATCACATGTATTGGAAGTCTGTATGGTTTTACTGTCGATCCGTAAAACCTTAACACAGTGAATTCTTCCATGAAGAATCAGTCAGCCAATTCTATTTGACTTCCGAGTTGAATGCAATCTCTACAAGACACAGGCAACCCTGGCATTGGAGTGCTTGTAATTTCATTATACATTGGTGCCAAAAAGAAGTCTACAAAATGGTTGTAGTTCTTTATATTATCATGTATCTTTATCTTTGGCGTCCATTCATATATTGGACACTCTATTCTTTTCCGAGTCTTCTCATCAATCTTATAGTTCACAATTTGAAGATTGTTGGTCTCGAATATTGCATGATACTTGGATATAAGGAGATAGCACAAGTAGGATGAGAACCTAAATGTCTTACAAGAACCTTTTTTTATCATTAGTAGTTGTTTTTGCATGGATTGAATAATGTGCTCAATAAAATTATATCTTACTGGCTGACCTACACAATGGATATTATAAATCATTTCAAGAAGGCTTGCACCCACTTCCCTATCATTTTCCAATCCCAAGCAAAATGAAAGCAAGGAAATAGTATCCCCAACCTATGGAACCAAAATGTTAGAACCATAAGGAGGCTTATGATTCTAATCCAATAGAATACCACTCTTTATTAGAGATTTGATAAATGAATCTCTTTGACTTGGATTGAGACTCTCATAATTCTCTGCCATCTTTCCTAGGTCAATTTCGACATTTGAGTTTTGGGCTTCAAATTCTAGGTTCAACAAACAAGCAAATTCTCCCTCGTTTATGGATAGAATTTCCTCTTTTGTATTTTTATTCACAATTTCTTTTTTATCTTCATCATAATTTTCGGCGCAGACCATGACAAAATCAGGGCAAGGGAATACTTCAGGTAACACCATGCTTCCCAATCTAGCATCCCACGATGTGATTTTATTTGTTATTTGTTTTAACATTGGGTTGAAAACAATAAATTTTGCCTTGGATGCATCTGTCGCCTTACTAGACAATGCATATCTAATATCTATGATACGCTTTTCACCATGGATAGTAGGGTCATAAATATCATGGTATTCATCAGTGAAACCTGGTGTTTTAACCAGTTCGGTTAGGTACATTTTGTTTTTCACTTGGCTTCATGTTGAACTACTGCTTCCCATTTTCCCCATCGTTGTTATTATTAATAATTCAAAATAATGCTAGATAAAAACCTGAAAATGCTAACTCTCAAATTGGACCACGAGATTAAAAAAAACAAAAAAGGCGGGATGTAGGTGTTCTAGATTTTACCCAAAATTTCTATTTGACTAGATTGGCGCAGACAGTCTCTGTTGCAACTTGTATTACTCAATCTAGTAGTTGTTTCTGAATCTCCCTCGATTTACTAGTTTGTCCATGAAATGAAATACGATTATGAATTATGAGTCTCTTATTTTGAAAAATCTAAGAAGTACAGAAGTAATACCTAAAGGGCAAAATATATAGAATCATGTCGTAATTTTGTTAATTATTATTAATAACTATTTGATGTCGAAGGACAAAAAAATTATTACTTCACTCTAAATTCTGAGGACATTAAATGTAAAATTTTCAACTCTGGGCGAAGTTATCACAAATGTGTTCACTTCCCACATTCGGGGTGAAATCCACCCTAAGTTGTTGATCTTTTCTCATCCAACAGACGATGGTACCTTTTGTCAAATCTCGTGGGTCCCATGACTTCTGCCATTTTTTGGGCATGTCACCATACTCATGTCACTTTTCGGGACTATTTTTTAAGTCTGTTTAATCATTTTAAACTTCTACCCAAAAAAGAGCTTTATAGACTTAATCATATTTAATTCAATTTAAAACATTCAATTATGGGCGAAGTTCTCACAAATGTGTTCACTTCCCACATTCGAGCCAAAATCCACCCTAATCCGTTGATCTTTGCTCATCCAACGAATGATGGTACATGTTGTCAGATGTCATGGGTCCCATGACTTCTGCCATTTTTCGGGCACGTCACCATACTTGTGTCACTTTTCGGGACTGTTTTTTAAGTTTGTTAAATCATCTTAAACTTCTGCCTGAAAAAGAGCTTTATAGACTTAAATATATAATTAAATTTAAAATGTTCAATTCTGGGCGAAGTTCTCACAAATGTGTTCACTTCCCACATTTGGGGCAAAATCCACCCTAAGTCGTTGATCTTTGCTCATCCAACGGACGATGGTACCTGTTGTCAGATGTCGTGGGTCCCGTGACTTTTGCCATTTTTCGGGCACATCACCATACTCGTGTCACTTTTTAGGATTGTTTTTTATGTCCGTTTAATCATTTTAAACTTATGCCCGAAAAAGAGCTTTATAGACTTAATTATATTTAATTAAATTTAAAATGTTCAATTCCGGGCAAAGTTCTCACAAATGTGTTCACTTCCCACATTCAGGCTGAAATCCACCCTAAGTCATTGATCTTTGCTCATCCAACGGACGAGGGTACATGTTGTCAGATGTCGTGGGTCCCATGACTTCTACCATTTTTTGGGCACATCACCATATTCGTGTCACTTTTCGAGACTATTTTTTAAGTCTGTTTAATCATTTTAAACTTCCACCCAAAAAAAGCTTTATAGACTTAATTATATTTAATTAAATTTAAAACATTCAATTCCGAGCGAAGTTCTCACAAATGTGTTCACTTCCCACATTCGGGTCGAAATCCACCCTAAGTCATTGATCTTTGCTCATCCAACGGATGATGGTACTTGTTGTCAAATGTCATGGGTCCCATGACTTCTGCCATTTTTCGGGCATGTCACAATACTCGTGACAGTTTTTGGGACTGTTTTTTAAGTCTGTTTAATCATTTTAAACTTATGCCCAAAAAAGAGCTTTATAGACTTAATTATATTTAATTAAATTTAAAACGTTCAATTTCGGGCAAAGTTCTCACAAATGTGTTCACTTCCCACATTCGGGCAGAAATCCACCCTAAGTCGTTGATCTTTGCTCATCCAAAAGACGATGGTATCCGTTGTCAGATGTCATCGGTCCCATGACTTCAGCCATTTTTCGAGCATGTCACCATACTCGTGTCACTTTTTGGGACTATTTTTTAAGTGTTTAATCATTTTAAACTTTCTCTTGAAAAAGAGCTTTATAGACTTAATTATATTTAATTAAATTTAAAACGTTCAATTCCAAGCGAAGTTGTCACAAATGTGTTCACTTCCCACATTCGGGCCAAATTCCACCCTAAGCCATTGATCTTTTGTCATCCAACGGACGGTGGTACCTGTTGTCAGATGTCATCGGTCCCATGACTTTTGCCATTTTTCAGGCATGTCACCATACTCGTGTCACTTTTTGGGACTATTTTTTAAGTCTGTTTAATTATTTTAAACTTCCACCCGAAAAAAGCTTTATAGACTTAATTATATTTAATTAAATTTAAAATGTTCAATTCTGGGTGAAGTTCTCACAAATGTGTTCACTTACCACATTCGTACCGAAGTCCATCTTAAGCTATTGATCTTTGCTCATCCAACGGGGGATTGTACCTGTTGTCAGATGTTGTCGGTCCCATAATAAGAGGCATTTAAAGATGTGCAATAGTTTGAGATAACTATTAAATATAATGTTAATATTATTTGTAAAATTATGAAATTCAAAAATAGTATAGAACATGAAACTTAGTTTCTAGATTTAAACAAATAACTAAATAAAAATTTAAATTTTGATATACAATTTGTAAGGTAAAAGTGTAATATATAAAAGAAAATATTCAATATTAAATCTAAAATATTAATTTAAAGTTTAACAAAATTATTAAAAAATATGTTTACGATATATAATTTTAAAAAATAGTTTAAAAATATATATAAAAGTTCAACATAAATTTAGTGTAATATAAATTTTAATTTAATAAATAAATAAAGACTAAAAATATATATAAAAGTTCAACATAAATTTAGTTTAATATAAATTTTAATTTAATATAATTTTATTGATAAATAATGTGGTGAATCTTATTGATAAACCTGCACCTCCTAAGGACCTATGCAATATGCATTACCTTTGATCCTAGTGAGACTATTGGAAATTGAAATTTGAAACACCTGATGCCCACTATAAGTCTATATATCACCTGCAAAGATCAAAGACATAATCTCACAAGGGGTTCTCATTGATGATTGATCCAACATGTATGGTGAATGTAATAAGTTAAGAATATATTTATACTTTACAATTGCATGAAGTAATATATTGATATGATAAATTTGATTTAGTGGTTAAGCTCTTAGATGGTTTCTCTTGTCATACTATAGGTTCTGTTACTCTTCCAGTTCCCGTTAAGGTTGGTACTAAGTGCTTAGATGTGATTTTTGCTATCATTCCTAAATCCTACTTCAGATCAATTTTGTGTGAAGTTGGGACATCCTTGCCCTTGGTTCGCTTCCATGAAATCAGACCCATCTACCCTTCATAAATGTCTCAAATTTCTTCATTATGAAAAAATCTTAACTATAAACCATAGCATGTACCTAGTACCAAGTTACCAACCCATGCATGCACTAGTTCAAAACTTCAGCAACAAGTAAGTTGGATTTTTAGGTTTAATTCACTTGTTTTTCTCAAGATAAACTTCTTTTTTTTATATATTTATAAAATTATAATCAACCATAATCAATATACAAATAATTAATGGAACTAACTGAATTTTTTTTATATATTAAATATAGAGGAAGAAGCATTACATAAAAAAGATCACAATATTAAATTTATTTCCATTGTTTAACAAAATATTGAAATAGCGTAGCTCATAGACAAAAAGCATTTGAAAAACTTTCATTAATAAAAATGAAAATAGAATTATAGAAAGTATTTTTATATCCATAAGACTCTAAGAGGCAAACTCAAACAAACTAGAATTTAAAAAATTATAACTAATATTTATACTTTGGAAATTTACAATTTTTACGTCTGAGACTTGAGTCCCTCAAAAACTTAAAAGCCAAAATGAGTGAGCCACTGAGCTTGTTAGGTTTCGAGGACATAGGAAAAAAAAAACTAGTAGGGGCCCAGGGGGGCGGGGCTAGGGTGCAGGTAGTGGATGGTTTACAACTTTGCCCTAAGAATCTAGCCCTCCTTCCATGTAGAATTCTTCAGACAGCATAAGCTGAGAGAATTATTCAAGCCACATGTAGTTTGGAAAGTATTCCAGGAGCAACCATTTCCAAAAGAAGTCCCTACCAATCTGCACCCATTTCCTATGACACGTCAAGTGTTCCGCATTCAAGTTCAAGAGAAACGTTTTCCTGGCCACTGGCACTGTTTGGTCAGGGAGAAGCTTGGATAATTCACTCGCCCAAGGGATCCCCACCCCTACTTCTGCAAGGATGACAATAGTAATGTTGTCTCAAAGGAAGTCTTCCTTAACAACCTTCCTCAACAGCATCAACATATCTACCTTGTCTCCTCTGAGGTCCAAAAGAGACGCTAAGAATCGAGATGTAATGTCCGTGTTAACACGGTATCTATTTTTATTTCGCAGAAACTCTGTGCCCAGTACCATTCACACAGCCTCATTGTTGAACGACCCAACCTCCTTGTAGACTGATTGGAAGGTTTGGTCTCTAATAGAGCCCAGAAAGACTCTCTGGTCCTCTGCAAAAATGCTTCTCAAGTGAATGGGAGTGTCCATCCTGAGAAAATAGATTAATAAATTAAACAACCTGAGCCTATAAACCTAAACCAGAGGAAGAATTTAAATACCGTGAGCTCCAACGATTTATCTACCAAATTGCAAAGGCTAATTGAAGATGAAAGAAGTAGAGATCATATATAAATAATTGAAGCTCTTGTTTGTAATAATTATTTCTCTAACCGTATTAATTGCTTTAAAAAAATTTAAATCTTTCGCATCTCTGCAATTCTTTCCTATAAATGCACGAGTTTGTGAAATTGGAAACAGCTATAAACCAGTACTAAGTTGACAAGTACCACATTGGAAGTTGTGGAGACAAAGTGGATTGCATTAAGTGAATAGATATATATTAAATGACCAAAATTATCGATCGTGATTCATGACATTTGATACATGTCTATTGAATCCAATTCCATTCCGGGCACTTTTCTGGTGAGCTATGTTCTCTTCAGAAAATTGGGCTGAAATAAAACTTCAGCCATTGATCTATGATCATCAAACGGTTTAAAATCATTGATGGATTTTAGGTATGTGTCACCCTTCACGTGTCAAAGAGGCCACACTTACTGATACATCATGTAGAGTCCAGACTCAATGTGATGTACTGATGTGATGTGATGTGCCTTGTCTATTAATGGCAATGGATTCATGAAATCACCAATAAATTATATATTTTTCCATAAATAAGAAAATATTCGCCAAAACAAATTCAATAATTTTCAAGCAGTGGATAAAAATCGCCAATACATTTAAATAATTTTTCCTTCGGAGTAAAATTTTTTGCCCATACAATTATATATATTTTTTTTTTAACAAAAATTATTTGCCTCCTACAATATATATTTTCCCCATAGAACAAGGTATAATTCGATAGAAATTTATGAAATTTTCGTACCCTAGAAAAAAATCGCTAATACAAAATAATTTTTTGCCCTATTTTGAAAAAAACATTCGCCATCCATATGAAAATTTCCCCCCGAAAATAATGTCTAATTCGCCAGGATTTTACACAATTGTCCGAGGTGTGGTTTTTTAAAGTTATCCCTATTAAAGATTATATTTTTGAATTTTTTAGAGTTATTGTTGTATATTAATCAATGTGTTTTGTTAATGATTTTCATTGTACAAATGGTTTCATGTGAAAAAAGTTGTAAGGTAATATATTTTTTAATTGAAACTTCACCCCCAAGTACATTAAAGTGAATCCAAAACAAACACAAAAAGTGTTATATATAAATAAATTATTTTTCTATGGAAACAATTAAATTAAATAAATAATGACATCTTTACCCTTTTTGAACAAGCACATTACAACATGTTGACTAAGCCACCTCTAAACCAAGAGTCATCCTTTTTGGCTTATTTGCCACAAGTATGAAGATCTAGTCTAGTAAAGCCACCTACAAGTCAAATCTGACCTAGTTCTAACTTCTTCTTCATCCTCACCAGTTGCACTCAACCATAATTAAACCATTGACACCATCTATTTTTTAATATAAGCCCAAAAATCACTCTAAGGACACCTAATTTATTTTACTTTATAAGAACATTTATTGTACTAAATATAACTACAAAATAAGACAGTTCCTAACATGGATATCCATGTTGTGGCGAGGGCACACACATATCTCTTCAATCCCTTGCAGGCTACTGCACAGAATAAATAACTAATAAAGCAGAAAATATGAGCCTGGATGAGAAGAAACTTCATTAACTGGGTGTGGATCCGTATTCCTTGCACAATCCCCCCAGGGCGTAGCTTGCTCTTAATATCGCTACAGAGAAGACCATATACAGAAAGAGAAGGATAAAATACTTCCAGTGCTTTCTCAAATGCAAGACGTATAACTTGAGATTCTCCTGAAACGATTGTGAGCGGTGGAGTGGCAATATGTGCATATGGGTGGCCTCTCTTAACTGCGTTACCCATTTGTCTGCCATTATCACGAGCATTCCACTGAAAACAATGGTCGAAAGAAGAAAAAGAAGCCACCAATTTTTGCAGATGAGACTGTTAGGCTTCAACTCTCCAGAGAAGATGGGTACTGCTATTGCTATTTGGATCACCAGATAGAGTTTAACATATTCGCATACAGAGAACTCCATGGCCGCTATTCCGAACGAGAAAATGGTTCTAATTTAATTGTAAGTGTAATGTTTATATAGCCGGCGAACGAATTTGGAGATAAACGCAAACCATCCGATGAACACTAAATCTGACAGCGAAAAATGAACGCACGGTCTTTCTCAATTGCTCTTTGGGTTGTCTCATTCTAATGAGACAATTTAAAGATTTTGCATTAAATTTTTTTCAACTGCTCTTTGGGTTGTCTAATTCTAATCAGACAATTAAATTTTTTTCAACTGCTCTTTGGGTTGTCTAATTCTAATCAGGCAATTTAAAGACTTTTGCTTTTTGGGTTTTAATCAAACAATTTAAAGACTCTTACGTTAAATTTTGTTGTTTGGGTTGTCTTATTTTAATCAGACAATTTAAAGACACTTGTTTTTTGGATTGTCTGATTTTAATCAGACAATTTAAAGACTCTTGTATTAAATTTTTTTCAATTGTTCTTTGGGTCAATTTAAAAGATTTTTGCTCTTTGATTGTCTGATTCTAATCAGACAATTTAAAGACTTTTACATTCAATTGTCTGATTAGAATCAGTCAACCCAAAGAGCAATTGAGAAAGAGTGTGCGTTCATTCTCAAATCAGAGAATCCAAAGAGCAATTGAGAAAGACCGTGCCCTCATATCCCCATCGGATTTAATGATCATCGATTGATTTTCTTTACATAGAAGTAAAATTTTGAGAAAACTGATTATTTCGGTTGTCCTGGATGCTTCCAGGATTCCGCCTCTTTTTTATTTATATATTTTAGATGCCTTGTAGGAGCAGCTTCTTTTCTTTTATTTAATTTCATGTCTATTTTCTTTGGGCATTCGTTTCTTTTTATTTTAGTTTACCTCAGGTTTAGGATTTTCCCGTCAATGCATCAGACACCATTTAAATATATTTTTCTTCAAGATATCTTATCTATCTAAAGTATGTTGAAATGTCTATTGATCTCTCATATTTTAAAGTTTATGTATTTAAGATAATTAACTAGTGGGTGAATATAAAATGTTATTTTATTTTACTTTAAAATCAATTTATTTTGAAGATTTTTTTAATATTTGTAAAATTATTATTTTATTTTAAATTCGTACATAAATTTATTTCAATTGAATAAAAAATGACTTAATTATGTTGTCATTTTATTCATAAAAATCTCAAATCATTTTCTTTTCTTTTTACCAATTTTTTTTACAAATGAAAATGGTCGAGGGGCCATACTCATATATTAACTTAGAAAGAAGAGCTATAAAAAAATGTCTAAAGGAATTATAATAAAAACATCAAAGATACTAGTATACCATCAATACTTACAAAGTCTATAGTAAAATTACGCAAACTATCATAGCCTTTAAACATTTTTCTATACCATAAACATTAAACAACTATTCAATAAAACATAACACTTATAGCAATCAACATTCTCTATCCCTATATTCCATTAGCCTCATCGTTTTTCCCATTATTATCTATGAAATTGTCTTCCAATGCAAACAATCAATCAACTCCATTATGCAACATTGCTCAAATGGAAAACTTTCGAAGCACTATCCCCCATTTCACCTAATGTGTATGTTGACCATCATTGACACTCAAAGCGTAAATGATGAACAAGACCCAAGATGGAGAAGATGAAAGGCTACGAAGGAAGGCCATAACCCATTAGCTAATAAGAACACTAAGCTTGGTACAACTAAGTTGAGGACTAAGCCTAGGTCCAAATGCCACTAGAGTTTAATAAGAACCATTGATATCATAATCACAAGTTCGACAAGTCCCCTTACCTCTAGTAAAACCCCTACCAACATTGCAATGATATCAATAGTGACATGGTACTGATGGTCACCAAAGAGAAACAATCCCCGTACTATAATAACTTTCACCCTAAATATTGTCCTTATCCTTAGGTCAACAACCTCCCCCAAAAATAAAATCTACCTCTTCTTCACATAACGCCTGACATTGGAATCCATAATGCTTATAATTGATATCACAATCCCTAGAAAATGTGAAAATAACCTACATATACTAGTGAAGACTTTTAGGTCCCATGATACCCAATTGTTAGTTGCACGTGTTCTTGACATGAGCATGAGAATCGATTCTACTGTGCACTATTATAATTCTCTATTGTTTTAGTGTGCAAATTGTCCAACTAAAGGAAGTGGTATATCATGAAATAATAATGGGATATATTTCAACCTTAAGATTAAATCACTCCCAACCAAATGTCCCATAAAATGGTCTAAAGTTAGCCAATGCATCCACATGATAATTTCCTTCCCTAAAAACATGTTTAGTAGAAAAATCTTCCATATTATTCAAAAATGCTAGATATGATGTTTTATTTTTTATTTATTTTGGGCCCCTTTTTCTCTTATTCCATTTATAAAGATCTAGGAATTAAGTTCAATTTCCAATTTCTTTATTCCCAATTGTGAACATATTTGTAGTCCTAATAATAATATATAGGCATCTGCCTTACTATTTGTTCCTTTTCCAATACCTTTTGAAGCAATCTCAACCATGTAACTTTTATAATATCTCAAGAGGCAACCACTACTATAAATGCATGGGTTGCCCCTATATCTCCTATCAATATTTTTCTTGCTACACTTAATTGGAGGAGCTTCCCATCCAACATCTTTAGTTGGGCTTTGCAAAGGAATAGCTCACAACTAAACACACAAACTCATGAATAAGGTATGCTTTCAATGTACTGTAAATTTTTATTACTTCATTTTGTAATGAAGTAGAAACATTTTGTTTCTTTGATTTATAAAATTATTATTAGGGTATGTGCAAAAAGTTGGGGGACTGAAAAGTGCCCCCTACTTTTTGGGCCGATAAAGACCATAAGGTGAGGATGTTACAATGCTCTTGTATTATGGTTTGGAGTAATTGAGCTCCAAGCATAGTTAATTAAAACCATAATGTGAGTATGTTATAACCCATTCATATTATGGTCAAAATTAACCATAATGCAAGTGCATCATAATGTAGTCACATTATGGTCAATTTTGACCATACAAAACAAAAGGAACTTCAAAATATCATCTTTGTGTTTCTCCTCATCCATGTTGTGGTATCCAAGTTTTTTTAAGCATATTGATGTAGTTGGATACTTCACTCATCATAATTTGTTCACCATATTGTTGTCAAAATGCCACCATGATGTAACCAATGTCAAAGAAGTAAGTATATGGGTAAGTGTACAAAGATGGTGATAAAAAAGGGGGGTATAAGTGGACACTTTTTTTCTGAAATCAGGTGAACCTGAACTTGGAGGCCAAATTTGAAAGTCATCCACTCAAGATATGAAGATAATCAAAGAACAAATATTGTATTACTCTGAATCTAGTTTCCAAACTACTAAACTTTTTCAAAATTGGATAAGATTAAGGGGGTCAAATCCTTCGCGCACGAAAAACTGACCCTGATTTTTTCTGAAAAAACATAACAGTGTCTGACGTGCGCATCAAAAAAGTCATAGTTAGATTTAGTATTTTGACAAATCCTTTGGCAGAAATATAGTTAAGAGTGAGCACTAGAATATGCGTATTTTTTTGTAATTTTTTGTTGAGTATTTTTTTTTTATGATTTTTCCAATCGAGCACATCTTGAAAATTAGGTAGTTGTTTGTGCGCGAAGCATAAGTTGCACTAAACAAATCGAAAATACATTTTTAATTTTTTTTTAAATTGTAAAGAATCAAGTGCACTACAATAATATATAAAGTTTTTTAAATTTGGATAAGTATATCAAAAGTTATTCAAAAAATGGTGCACCTATGTCTATGAGAACTATGGAGACACTAGTAAAAGAAATTCAATAATAATATGTTATTGTTGTTCAAATTGAAAATAAATTATATGGTTAGAAAGCTCAGAAGATGGGTGAAAATATGGTGGCAATTTTAGAAATACCCACTTTATGAAGTGTAAACCTGATGATGACAAAATCGATAAACCAAGTTGATAAAATAAAACACATAAAAAATGAGAGAAATGGAGGGAAATCAAACTTCCAATCCATAGCTTTGTCATCCAAGCCTATTTCCAAGCCTAAACAGTCAAAAGCAGGTACGGGGTACTTATGGTTTAAAAAGCGCATACGGGGTGCTTATAGTGTAAGTAGTGTGTACGTGCTACCTTTACTATAAACAACGTGTACGCGCTATTGTATAATATGATATTCTATATATAATATGTGTATATACATATAATATATGTAATATATAATATGTGTATAATATGACATTGTATATATAATATATTTATATACATATAATATATTAAACATATATATACACATGTAAGTGTATTGTCTCCCCCTCTCAAACGCATACAAGGTCTCTCTCTCTCTCTCTCTCTCTCTCTCTCTCCCTTCCTCCATACCCCATCCCTCTTTCTCTTCTTCTCTCCCTCCCTTCCTCCATACCCCACTACAACTGTGTCTGCACTTCTATAGAAGTAAGTGAATTTATGTCTTGTCTGCAACTTCCTCTTTGATTTTTATCATGTATCCTCTCCTAAAAAAATTGACTGATGGATTTTTGTTTGTATATTGAATAGGAGGAATAGAGTTTGAAATTGAACAATGGGTGTATTACCATGACAAACAAGGAAACCTGTAGCAATATTCTTCTCGAATGTTTTTCTAATGAGCAGAGCAGATGTGGAAAATAGTGTCAACAAAGCAACATGATGAGTCAGAGTACCTACAATATGTTTTTCAGAAGAAAATAATTGGTAGGAAGAGAAAGAGGGAGAGTAACACAAATGATGTCATGTAGAATGATAGTGGTGGGTATGCGAGAGTTCTCATGTTGTTACAAAATGCCTGTCACCTAAAGAAATTAAGTTTGTTGTATGCATGGCAGTGGTAGTATGATGATCATCACTTGTCAAATAGCTTGGAATGGTACATACCCATGAAAGAAATCAAGTGTGTAAT